>NW_003852408.1:29591314-29604816 GCF_000181295.1 Otolemur garnettii
CTGGCCTTGTAACATGAAGTAGAGAGCGTTCCTCCCACCCGTCTCTTTTTTTTTTTTTTTTTTTTTTTTTTAGAGTAGTTTGAGGAGAATTAATAGTAGTTTGTCTTTGACAGTTTGGTAGAATTTGACAATGAAGCCATGAGTCCTGGGCTTTTCTTTGTTGGGAGACTTTTAATTACTGCCACAATCCCATTACTAGTCATTGATGTGTTCGTGTTTTCTATTTCTTCCTGATTCAATCTTGGTAGGTTGTATTTGTCCATGAATTTATTAATTCATTTTAGATTTTCCAGTTTTTAGTGTATATTTATTCATTTTATTTCTGAGATGTCAGTTGTGAAGTCTCCTTTTTCATTTCTGATTTTGTTTGTTTGGATCTTCTCTCCTATTTGCTTGTTTAGGGTAGCTAATGATTTATCAATTTTATATTTTAAAAAACAACTTTTAATTTCACTTACCCTTTATATTGTGGGTTGTATATTTCACTTACCCTTTATAGTGTATATTTTTTGTGTGTGTCTATTTTGTTCTGTTGTGATCTTTATTATTTCTTTCCTTCTACTCATTTCAGGTTTAGCTTGTTCTACCTTTTCTAGTTCCTTGAGTTGTAGCACTCGGTTGTCTATTTAAAACCCTTCTACTTTTTTGATATAGGCATTTATTATTATAAACTTCTATCTTACAAGTGCTTTTGTTTTATTCCATATGCCTTGGTGCATTGTAATTTGATTTTAATTTGTTTCAATAAATGTTTTAATTTCATTCTTAATTTCCTCCTTGACCTAGTGGTCATTCAGAAGCATGTTGTTTAATTTCTATTTGTACAGTTTTGAAAGTTCCTCTTGTTATCATTTCTACTTTTATTCTACTGTAGTCTGAGAAGATACTTGAGATGATATTTGTTTTTAATTTTTTTTGAGATTTGTTTTGTCTTAACCTAGTCTTTCCTGGAAAATGTTCTATGTTCTGATGAAAAAAAAAATGTGTTTTCTGTAGCAACTGGATGAACGTTTTGAAAATGTCTTTTAGGTCCATTTGGTGTAATATGCAATTCAAACACATTTTTTACTTGTTAATTTTCTGTCTAGATAGTCTGTCTACTGCTGACAGTTGGTTGTTGAAGTCTCCAACTATTATTGTATTGAAATCTATCTCTCCCTTAGATCCAATATTATTTGCTTTATATATCTAGGTGCTCTCATGATGAGCATACATTTATATTTAGAATTATTATATTCTCTTGCTGAATTGATCCCTTTGTCATTATTTAATTGCTTCCTTTGCCTTTTAGTGCTATAAAGTTCCCTCTTAGGACTGCTTTCACTGCATCCCATAAGTTTTGGTATGTTGTGTGTCCATGCTCATTTTTTTAAAGTTTCTCTTTTAGTTTCTTTTTTAGTCCATTGATTATTCAGGGACATATTTAATTTCCACATATTTGTAATTTTTATGAAAATCCTCTAGTTATTGATTTCTAGTTTCATGCAACTGTCATCAGAAAACATAATTAAAATTACTTCATTCTTCTTAAATTTGTTAAGATTTGGTTTATGGCCTAATCTATCCTGGAGAAAATTCTGTGTGCACTGGAGAATACTGTTGTCAGATAGAATGTTTTGTATATGTCTTTTAGGTCCATTTGTTTTGTTTTGTTTTGTTTTTTTAGGTCCATTTGTTTTAAAGTGTAGTTCAAGTTCGATATTTCTTTATTGATTTTTTGGTATCAATTATCTGTCCATTATTGAAAGTGGAGTATTGAGGTTAACTACTACTGTTGTATTACTATGTCTATGTCTCCCTTAGATCTATTAAAATTTGCTTTACATTTAAGTATTTCAGCATTAGGTGCATGTATATTTGCTATACATTGTTATACTCTCTTGAGTATAATTGTTATACTCTCTTGATGAATTGATCCCTTTATCATCATAAGACTCCCTTAATCTCTTTTTATAGCTTTTACTTAGTCTTTTTTATCTGGAATAAGTATAGCTACTCCTGACCTCTTTTGGTTTCCATTTGCATGGACTATCTTTTTCTAACCATTCACTTTCAATTTATATGTGCCCTTAAAGGTGAATTGAGTTTCTCATAGGCAGCATAGTTGGGTTTTATATTTTTAACTATTCAGCCACACTATGTTTTTTGTATATTCAAGGCAATTATTGTTAGATAAGTACTACTGCTTATTGTTTGTTGGTTTCTGGTGCTGTAGATGTGTCATTACTATCTTGCTCTATTGCCATCTTTCCTTGGGATTGGATACTTTTTTTTATTTTTGTAGTGTATTATTTGATTCCTTGTTTTCTATCTACTATAGGTTTTTCTTTAAGGTTACCCTAAAGTTTACATCATTATACTTATAACAGGCTATTTCAAGCTGATGATAACTTAACGTTCACTGAAAGTAAAGAAACAAACAAAAAACCTCTAAGGTTTGATTCCATCCCCCCATTTTCCAGAGTTTTTTATTTGTTATTATGTTCAAGGTATTGTCTAGTGTCTCGTCTTTTCATCCTAAAAAACATCCATATCATTTTTTTTTTAATGCAGGCCTACTAGCAGCAAACTTCCCAAGTGTTTGTTAATCAGGGAATGTCTTCTTAATTTTTGAAGAAGAAAAAGATGGGATTTTTCTGTGTCATCCCAGCTGGAGTACAGTGGCATGATCATAGCTTACTGTAGCCTCAAACTCTGGGTTCAAGCAGTCTTCCTGCCTCACTCTTCCTGAGTAGCTTGGCTAAATTATATTCTGAAGTTCTGAAATAGTAGATTTGTCAGTCCCTGACAGTTTATGTTTATTACAATGAAGAGGCCAATTCTTTGGATATCTTACTCCACCATTTTCTATAATGCCAGTTCTAACTTCCTTTCTGATATTATCTTGTTTTTATTTTATTTTATTTATTATTTATTGTTTTTGTTTCAGGATCCACCTTTTTACTCTCACAAAATGAGACGTCCTAGTCATGGAGGTAAGCTATTATTTGTATATAAAGTATTATAATTTTCAAATATTCAGTAAAATTGGGAACATGAACTCATATATCATAATTATTATCAAGACTATCCTTCAAAAGGTAAATTACACTATGGTTTTTTTATGGAATCATGGTATCAGTGGAAAATCAAACAAAGCAAAATACAAGTGGCCTTAAAATCAAAAAACCTAATTTTTATTTTACAAGGATTATTACAATATTAGTAAACTATTTATTACATTTTTTGTGTGTGTTTCTAAAATTTTTATCTACCCTATGTATCTATCTAGTGAGGAGGCTTTTCTGATTCAAGAAGTTGTTCAGTAATATCGTTATAAAGACACATTCAACATACCACCCAAAGGTGATAATCGAAATATTTAACAACCAATACACCATGATCCTGAAAAACCAGATCACACAGTTCTGCTGGATTAGAGTTCTGGAGGCCCACTGCTGTGCCATGTTAAGGTTGAGAGAAATGGAAGATTCCTAAGGGAATCAAGGTAGTCAGGGCAATGCATGTAAAGTGATACGTGGATACCTTGAGTCAGCAACTTTTTCCCAATGAATACAGAGAAGTATTTTAATATTCTAACAATTGGAACAGTCATAACTGTGTAGTGAATGCATATTCATTCAGAGCTGACTGTAGTAATCTAATTAAAATGAAGAGACAATAGGAAGATAGCTAAAACACTTGCTATAGTGGGAAGACGAGCAGTCACATTTCTTTATAACAAACAAGAATCTGAGTGGTAGAGAGGATTTATGGGAAGAAGAATCAGATGAAGGTGTGATTGATAAATACACTTTTTTGTTTCAGTATATTTAGGAGGTATAGTGGAGTTTTGCTACATGGATATACTATATCTTAGTGAAGTTGGAGTTTTTAGTGTACCCATCACCTGGACAGTGTACATTGTATCCAATAAGTAAACTTTCATCTTTCACCACCCTTTTAACCTCCCCACTTCTGAGTCTGCAATATCCATTATTTCACTATGTATAACCACGTGTACACACAGCTTAGTTCCTACTTATAAGTGATAACATGTAGTATTTGGTTTTGTATTCCTGAGTTACTTTACTTAGATAATGGCCTTCAGTTCCATTCAAATTGCTGCAAAATACAATATTTTTTATGACTGAGTGGTATTCCATGGTGTATGTATGTATATATGTATGTATGCATGTATAATCACATTTTCTTTATCCACTCATTGGTTGATGGGCACTTAGGTTGATTCCATATTTTGCTATTGTGAATTATGCTGCAATAAACATACAAGTACAATTGTCTTTTGATACAATGATTTCTTTTCCTTTGGATAGATATCCAGTAGTGGAATGGCAGATCTACTTTCAGTTATTTGAGAAGTCTTCATTCTATCTAATTTAGATTCCCACCAATAGTGTACAAGCATTCCTTTTTCACTACATCTGTGCCAATACCTTTTTTTTTTACTTTTTAATAATGTCCATTCTAAATATTGAAAGATATAGTTTTAGAATAAAGTCCCAAAGTGGGAAATTTAGCTTGGTTTGAACAGAATGTGAAGAAATTAAGGATTTTAACATGATTAGAATTTAATACTTTAGCCATTATATGTATGCATACATCTGTTTCATGTAATAGTAAAAGTTTTAACAACATATATTCTGGAACATAGAATGTTAGTTTCAGAAATTAATGCTTTAAATGCCAAGAAGAATTTAAGGTATTTAATCCTCAATGCAGCAGTGTTAGGAGGTGGGGTCTACTGAGAGGTGATTAGCCATGAGGGCAGAATGAATGAATTGGTGCTGTTATTGAGAGAATGGGTTTGTTATCACAGGAATGGAGTCATTATAAAATGATTTTGGCCCCCTTTTATCTCTCTCTTACCCTCTCTTTACCTTCTGCCTTCCCCTATGAGATGACACAGCAAGAAGGCCCTCAAAAGATGCTGGGTCCTTATCTTGGACTTCCCAGCCCCCATAACTGCGAAAAATAAATTTCTGTTCCTTATAAATTTTCTAGCCTTGGATATTCTGTTGTAGCAGCACAAAATGGACTAAGACAGAAAACTGGTACTGAGAAATGAAGCTGTTGTTATATAAAATACCTGAAAATGTGGAAATGGTTTTTAAATGAATAATGAGTAGAAAGGCTAGAAGAATTTTCAGGAACAGGCTGGGAAAAGCCTAAATTTCCATAAATGGAGTGTGTCTTAGCCCATTTTCCATTGCTATAAAGGAATACCTGAGGCTAGGTACTTTATAAAAAGAGGCTTATTTGGCTTAGTATGCAGGCTATATAAGAAGCATAGTGCCAGCAGTTGCTTCCTGTGAGGGCTTCAGGGAGCTTCCACTCATGGGGAAGGCAAGGGGAGCAGGCATCACATGACAGGGGGGAGGTGTGGGCTCTTTTTAACCATCAGATCTCACAGGAACTACTAGAGTGACATGACAGCACCAAGCCACAATCTATCTCCAGGAGCCAAACACCTCCCACCAGGCCCTACAGCCAACAGTGAGGACCAACTTTCAACATGAGATTATCCACACTGTATCAGAGTATTAAGGGTGATTCTGGTGAAGGCACGGAAAAAGAGTAGAGTTATAGAGAAAGTCTGAAACTTCTTAAAGAGTCCATAGGCAGTAGAAATATGGACAAAGGCAGTTCAGGTGGAAATGAAAAACAAAATATTGGAAAGTGGAGTAAAGGTCATCCCTGTCATAAAGTGACAAAGAATTTAGCTGAATTGTCTCCATGCCTGAGAGCTTTATAGATGATAGAATTTAAGAAGATAGGTGGAAGAAATTTCTAAGGAAAATATTAAGTTTCATGGCTTCTTTTAACTGCATGCAGTAAAATGTGACAGAAATGATTTAAAGACGAATTTTATAATTCAAAGGAAAGTAGAAAAGAAAGATTTTTAAAAACCCCATCCAGCCATGTAAAGAATGAGAAGGTTGCATGCAAATGTCAGAACATCCAACTGTACTTTATGTAAATTATACTTTAATAAACCTAACTTTTTTAAAAGCTTAAAAAAAAAAAAAAAGAATGAGAAAGTCTGGGGCATCACCTGTGGCTCAGTGGGTAGGGTGCCAGCCCTATATATTGAGGGTGGCAGGTTCAAACCTGGACCTGGCCAAACGGCAACAAAAAAACAACCAGACATTGTGACGGGAACCTGTAGTCCCAGCTACTCAGGAGACTGAGGCAAGGGAATCGCCTAAGCCCAGGAGTTGGAGGTTGCTGTGAGCTGTGTGATGCCACAGCACTCTACTGAAGGCGATAAAGCGAAACTCTGTCCCTACAAAAACAAAAAAAGAATGAGAAAGTATGTTTAGGAGGTAAAACCAAAAGTGTGGTAATTTGCTAAAGAAATTAGTATGAATAGAAGGAAGCCAGATGCTCTTCATCCAGGCAATGGGAGAATGACCCTGAAGCATTTCAGAGATCTTCAGGGCAAGTGAGGACCTTGAAAGCAAATTTTCCAAAGTTGCCTATGGGATCTCCACATTCACCATCCTGTGCCTTCTCAAGTGTCTGCTCCCCACATTCTGGCACAGTGTTCCCCAGTTACCCCAGCTGTGGCTCATATAGACCTGGATGCAGCTCCTGCCATCACCTCAGAGGGCACAGGTGGTAAATCTCAGCAATGTTCACCTAATGCGAATTCTGCATTACCAGTTGGTGAACTGTGCAGAAGAGCTACCTCCACCTAGATTTCAAAGGACATTGTAGACAGCCTGGGAATTCCAGCAGAGATTTGTCACAGAGAGTGGAGCTACTACAGGAAGCCCCAACTTGGGCAAAGCCCAGCAGAACTGAGGGGTTGAGACTGCCAACCTCAATAGAGACCCCAGAACTGTAGAGATGCCAGCATGCAATGCCAGCCTGGGAGAGCTGCAGTCACAAGACCCCAACCTGTGAAAGCTGCTGTGTGGGCTAAGCCTAGCAAAACTGTGCAGACAGGGCTATCAGAGGTCTTGGGGGTGCAACCCCTGCCCCAGTGTGCCCAGAAGGTGGGACATAGAATCAATAAAGACTATTCTGGAGTCTTAGGATTTGATGTTGTTCACATTGGTGGGTTTTGGACTTACTTTGCCTATCTTCTTGTCTATTTCTCTGTTTAGGAATAGGAATGTCTCACCATTTTATTTTGGAAATAGATAACTTGTTTAGTTTTATAGGCTCACAGAGAGAAATTTGCCTCAGGCTAAATCATGCCTTGAGTCTCATCCATATATGATTTGGATGAGACTCTGGACTTTGGATTTTTGAGTTAGTTTTGGAACAAGTTAAAAGTTTGGGGCCATTGGGATAAAATGAATATATCTGAATGTGAGAAGGACATGAATTTGGGGAATTGAGGCTGAATATTATGGTTTGAATGTATCCCCTGAAAAGTATATGTTGAAGATTTAATTCCCAATGCAACATTGTTGGGAGATAGGACCTTTAAGAGGTGATTAGGGCATGAGAGCTTTACCCTCATGAATGGATTAATGCTACTGCCACAGAAGTGGGTTTGTTTTAAAGGACAAGTTCACCTGTTGCTGTCTCTTGACCTCTCTTGCCCTCTTGTCTTCCACTGTGGGTTCACACTGCAGGAAGGCCCTTGCCAGATTCTGGCACCTTGATACTGGACTTCCCAGTCTCCAGAACTCTAAAAAATCAAAGTGGCAGAATCATAGCCAATGAGGCTTATCTAAGGTGTAATCATTGCTAACTGAAAACTCTTCCCAGACCCCATTGTAATGACTTTCAATATAATCAGCATTGGAAATTTTTAACAATTTCTATGAAGACTGAATTTTTTCAAAAGGAAAAAACTTTAAATTTCTATTTCTTATATATTACCCAATCTCAGGGATTCTGTTACAGCAGCACAAAACATACTAAAACAAATATCTTTAAAACTTTTCTTCTAATAACTATTGAATTCTTTCAACCATAGAAAATCTTTTGGAGCCAATACGATAGAACAAGCTTCTTATTCTACTATTTCCAACTACTTATTGGAAAAGGGAAATTAGTCTATTAAGTAATAAAAAATACTAATAAAGGCGTAAAGTAGATTGTATCCTTCCTTTACCACTAACTAGTTGACCTTAGCCAACCATTTGTATTCTGAAAGCTTCAATTTCAACCATTTGTATTCTAAAAGCTTCAACCACTAATGGTTGACCTTAGCCAACCATTTGTATTCTAAAAGCTTCAATTTCCCCTACTTTATAAATAAAAGAGTAAAACTAGATACTAAGAATAAATACTTCAGTACTTTTTTGCAGGTACCTTATTTTGTCTTCAGAACTTTGTAAATGCTTCACGTATATTAATCTCCATACAACCCTGTGAGGTTGACACTGTTATCCTAGTTTTACAGATAAGACAACTGAGCACAGAAAATCTGGATAATTCAGAAATTTTATAAAATTTGAAACAAGCCAGTGGTCCAGTTTGCTTTGAAGAGCCTTTGTTAAGGAATATCAAATTAAACTTAAGGTGTATCTAAAAATAAAAGTAAATGCTTAGGGGGAATAAAACAGAACTTGTTTCCTTATTGCCCACCACTATCTTGCTCTTGGGCAAGTCATTAACTTTTCTAGATTTTCAAGACTGTTGAGTTGCCTATTACTCTAGAAGTATGTATTTCTAAAATTATATCTGCATATCACCTTTAAAAAACTATTTAAATAAGATCCCTGAATATATATTTAAGGTGCTTTTTGCTATACTTTGCATTACACTTAGCAATTTACTCACGCAGACCAGTTATATAATTAGTCCAATAAATTATCTGTTATATAAAGATATTATATAAAATGTCTTTATCTTATATAAAATGAGATACATGCATTAAAGAGTTTATTTAGCAGTGCTCACATAGCATTTTTGCTGATTGCTTTAATTATTATTACCTATAAGCAAATTGGAGGTGTGCACCAAGCCCAGTTACTTTAGAGCTACTTTCACAGAGACCTTCTGACTCCTGGTAGTTATGCATATATATTTTAGCATAGGCCCAAATTCACTTTCCACTTTCTATATTACAATCCTCTTAGTTTGTTACATAAGACTCTTTTCTAAAGAATTCACCTAAAAAAAAATTCTAAAGAATTTTCCTAAAGAATTCACTTTAGGACCTACAGAATTATTTATGAAAGGTTTCTGGGACACAGATTGTCTACACAGCTTTATAAAGTTGAGTATGCATAGAAAGTGTATGGTAGAAAAAGTATGGCCACTAGAGGAGAGGGGAAACATGGGGGAGCTTCAAGAAGGATGAGTGCAAGCCATTTTTTATATTCCTAATGAAGCACAGCTTTGAATAATGAACATAATCTTTAGCAGCCACAAAAAGGGCCAAAAACACCAGAAGAGAAATGATAAGAAATTCAAAAAAATTTTAATGATAAGATATTCAAAAAATTTTTTTACTTTATTTTTTAAACTGACATCAAGAGCCAGAGTCAAAAATAGAAGTACTAAATACAAACATTTACTATAATATGACGAAAAGACATTCCCTTATGTACATACAAGTATAGAGTATGGTAACATTTATCTTTAACCATTTAATGTATGTATTTGAACAATACTATTAAAAATAGTAGTCAGAGTTATTAGATGACAGATTGAGGTAAAATGTCAGGGGTCAGAGGAAAGGAGTGGTAGTACAATAGTGACGATATTAACAAAATTTACATTTATTTTGTGCTTCTTCTTTTGCAGATATAGTGTTAGACCATAATGTTATAGTTTTAGCCTGTTAAGCCACATAAAACTCTATGGAGAAGGATCCTCATCCTTCAACAAATGAAGAAACTGAGGCTGAGAGAGGCAAAATGACTTGTCCAAAGTTAGATGGTTAGTTAGCTGCAAAAACTACTTGAGTCCAAGGAGTCTACTCCAGAGCCTTTGCTGTGAACTACTGTGCTCTCACAATCACTAACTAGAGATATTTGTCAAATGCCACAAGTGCCAACTTATGTATATAATCTTTTTTCATTCTTTTTCAGACTCATTAACTTCTGATAACTACGAGGAACTTAAAAAAAAAAGTAGGAAAGGAAAAACAGTGAGTAGATTGATATATCCTTTAAAAACCATTGTTAACATTTTACATTGTTTTGAATTAATATTACTGACAGTATTGTCATCAAGAAAGTATACTGCATTATTATAAATTTATGAATTTATTATAAATCAATTTTATCATTCATTTTATAATTATAAAGTCATAAATTATTATAAAGCAATGTAAATATAACATAAGTGTTAGCAGCTATGCTGTTTAATTTATTGCTTTTGCCTCCTCCCAAATAGCTATTGCTTAATAGACAAACCACAATAAAACCAAAAATATCACACAGTATGTGTGACCTCCATTGTGATATAAACAGCTTCAAAGGAACCATTCTCCTCATCCCAGTTTCCCATTAACACTTTAGGTTAACTAGTTTTAGATTCCTTTCTTTGAATCTTGAAAATTTTTAATTGCTCAATATTCAATTGTTGAAATGTCATGCCCCACTAACAGCAATAAGTATTTCAGAAATGGGATAAGAATTGTGTGACTTGTAATGAGGATCAAGCAAGAAATAAATACTGAGAAAAAAGAAATTTGTTCTACCTCCTATTTTTAACAAGAAGGCAAGAACCATGATCACACAGGGAAGAAGACTCCAGGCCCTAAAAGAAATGTTGGTGCTTTCTGTTATAATTTTCAATGAATTGACTCCTGATCCAAGACATTGGAACCTTAAACTATACTCATTTGTGAAGAGTAAGATTCTCTATGAGAATTTCTTGGACTCCATGCAATAGGGTTTAGTCAGTTTAAAGACAGCAATTGTCCAGAACATTGCTGATTCTAATAATCAGTTCAGTTGTCCCAATAAGCCATTAAAATGCCATGGAAATTTCCACACTGGCTCTTGCATCCTAAATTAGCACAAGAAGTCTATCAAATAATGTGGCCTAAACTTTTATTCAGAATCAAAAATGGCATGATATCTATAAGATATCATATTGTTATAGAAAGAACAAGATTTCAAATCTGAAAACTTGGATTCTGACACCAGTTTCTTCATTTATTAAATGAACATTAAATGGGGGCTAATTCGTGAAATACTTATGGAAATACCTACTATATAGCAGGTTAATATTTAATGAAAGTGTACTACAGGATGGGCACTATCTTAATGTTTTTATAAGCATTGTTTGTTATGTGAATTGATAGGCCCAGAGCCACAGAGGTAAGACCAGGGTCAGAATGTCTAAGAAGAGAAGGGGGCTACAGCTCTCTCAGGCACGCAGCAACCCTAGTTTATTTCTTACTCACTTATATACCCTAACAATAAAGCATTCTGCACATATAATCTTTTTTTTTAATTAAATCATAGCTGTGTACATTAATGCAATCATGGGGTACAGTGTGGTGTTTTCATATACAATTTGAAATATTTTCTTCAAACTGGTTAACATAGCCTTCATGTCATTTTCTTAGTTATTGTGTTAAGACGTTTATATTCTACTTTTAGAAAGAGTCACTTGTACCCTTGTAAGATAAACCATAGATTTTTTTTTTCATACACACAATCTTAAATTTACAATACAATAAAGTCACAAATGAAGTCAGGAGTGTTATTTATCTCTTTTTGCTTCAAGGAACAAAGTATTCGTCTGTAAAGAACTGACATAATCTTTAACTTAGCAGCACAATAACCTTATCTTGATTTACCACTACTCAGGTCTTTTCCAGGAAATTCCTGACCACAGCATGCTCTGTTTTCAGTGCGTGCCTCCCACTAGATTAGTTTTCTAATCTCTCTGGACGGTCTTCAAAGGAATGTCTCTTCCTGCAGACCTTGAGACAGTTTCAATCAAGAACAGAGTTATGGCAGCCTTTAATGTGGCTCAGCTACAGTTGTTTTACTTAATTCTCACAAAAGCAGACATTATTTACATTTTGTAGATGAGGAAATTGAGTCTCAGTGATGTTAGATAACTTGAATCAGGTCACACAGTGAGTAAGAAAGTTGGAGTTTGACCCCAGAGTGCATACAGTTAATGCACTCTTCTCTTGCTCCCCGGACCTTAAGAAATTAAAAATACATGCAAGGCTGAGCACCGTGGCTCACGCCTGTAATCCTAGCACTCTGGGCAGCCAAGGCAGGTGGATCACTTGAACCCACAAGTTTGAGACTAGCCTGAGCAAAAACAAGATCCCTGTCTCTAAAAAATAGCCCACTGTTGTGGCTGGCACCTATAGTCCCAGCTACTTAAGAGACTGAGGCAAGAGGATCATTTGAGCCCAAGAGTTTGAGGTTGCTGTGAGCTATGACGCCATAGCACTCTACCAAGGGTGACAAAGTGAGACTCTGTCTCAAAAAAAAAAAAAAAAAAATATATATATATATAATATATAATTAGCAAATGTGGCTAATGGAAACATAAGCAAAAAATTATACTGCAGCTATACTAGATGAATGCATAGGTTATTGGGGGGAGTATCCTGTGAATTATGCCCTTTGCAGGGGTACTGGAGCAGGAGAGGGTAATAAAAGGCCTTTATAACCAAAAGTGATGATGCAATGAAATAGCATATGTAAAATATTTTCCAGTGCTTTGTATAGACAACATGCATTGTTTTGCTTGAAATGAACTAAAGCCACCTAGATGTAGAATTCCCAGGACCATTCAAACAACTCATATTGTGATAGTGTCATTTAGCTAGAGAACTAGAGATTTATGTTTACTCCAATTCAAAATATTTTGACAAAGATAAATTTCATCAAAATATGTAGCCCTAAGTGTCTTGAAGAGACTCTGAGGCTCAGAAACTTCTAAACAAAGTAAAAGTCATCTCCTAAATGTCAGTGCACTCAGGTCTTTAATGATAGTTGTCATTCTTCTCCACCAGAATGTGAGCTTGAGAGCCAGGAGTTTTTATGTATCGTGTTCCCAGCCTCTGCGAACAGTATGTGATGTTTTAGCATTTGAAAATACTTTTTGAAGCTCAGCGCCTGTGGCTCAAGTGGCTAAGACACCAGCCACATACACCTGAGCTGGTGGGTTTGAATCCAGCCTGGACCCGCCAAACAACAATGACGGCTGCAACCAAAAAATAGCCAGGCATTGTGGAAGGCACCTGTAATCCCAGCTACTTAGTAGGTAGAGGCAGGAGAATTGCTTGAGCCCAGGAGTTGGAGGTTGCTGTGAGCTGTGATGCTATAGTACTCTACCAGGGGGACAGCTTGAGGCTCTGTCTCAAAAAAAAAAAAAAAAAAAAATACTTTTTGAATAAGTACCTACTATGTACCAGACACTATGAGTACAAAAATGAAAAGAATACTGCCCTTGACTTCAATTACCTTATGGCCAGGTAGAGGAAAAGATTGACTTGGAGTAAACCAGTATGTCACAGTAATATAATTGTTCTAAAGGAGACACAAGGGCTCAGAGCCTGTGGCTCAAGTGGCTAAGGCGTCAGCCACATACACCTAAGATGGCAAGTT
>NW_003852408.1:29605816-29611656 GCF_000181295.1 Otolemur garnettii
AGACTGGGTAGCTTATAAATAACAAAATTTTTGTTCTAGATTCTGGAAATTGTAAGATGAAGACACTGGCAAATTTGGTGTCTGGTGAGGGCCCACTTCCTGGTTCATAGATTGCCATCTATGTGCTGTATCTTCACATGGCAGAGAGATCTCTGGAGTATCTTTTATAAAGGGAGTATCTTAGCCCATTTTGTGTTGCTATAGCAGAATACCACAGGCTGGTAATTTATAATAACCAGAAATTTATTGGCTCATGATTCTGGAGGCTGGGAAGTAAAAGAGTGAAAGGCTAGAATCTTGTGAGGGCCTTCTTGCTGTGTCATCACATAGTGGAAGGGTAGAGAGGGGCAAAAGAGAGGGCAAAAAGTGACCAAACTCATCCTTTTTAAGGAACATACTCCTGAGATAACAGCATTGATCTATTAGTGCACTCATGACTCAAACACCTCCAAATAGTCCCCACCTCCCAACACTACTATATTGGGGATCAAGTTTCAAATGCTTAAACTTTGGAGAAATACATTCAAACCTTAGCAAGCAGTAATCCCATTTATAAGGGATCTACTCTTATGATCTATCTCCTCCCATGAGCTCCGTCTCCAAATACTATCACTTTGGGGATTAGATTTCAACATATGAATATAGGGAGGACATAAACATTCAGTCTTTGGCACCACCAAAGCAATATTCCATTCTTTATAACTGACTAGGTGACCATAGCCTTTACTAGATTTGGATAAGGGATTCATCTCACTCGTTTTTCTACCTTCTGACACCTGGCACAGTGGCACAAAATAGCCACCCAATAGGTGTTGCGTTTTATCTATTTCCCGTATGAATTTTGGCTTATTGCTGTTACCAATAGCTACAGCCTGCCCTATTATAGTCTACTCTGTAACTTTCTCCTAAAGGTATTAGAAATATTAGGCTACTTCTCGCAAATATACTAGGAATATATTTTCATATTCCCAGGTGTACTACATATTCCACCTCTTCCAAGATCACTAGCAGCCAATGCTAGAGGCCACCTGTGGATCCTATGGATGGGGGAAACTGCATGCCACAAGCACCCAGGGGCCTAGGCTGGGGGCATTCAAGGCCTAGGTGGGCTGTAAGTTATTCAACTTAGGTAAAATAGTGCAAATGATGGATATATTTTTTTATTAGAGGCCTCTCTATTTCAGAAAGACCACCTCTGCTAGTATTATTAGTCTCCAAATATACTCAGATGCATACACACACAATATTCATATAATTTCTATGCAAAAGCTTATCACTTTAAGATACAGGCAAAAGAAGAAAAGTAAAGATAAACAAAAAAGAGATTTATCCTAGCATTAAGGAGAGGCACAAATGGCTAATGAGAAAAAGGACAATCTTTATACATGTATATACCAATATAGAAGAAATTCAGATGAGATAAGGACATTCCAACTTATCTTTACAAATCTTTCACCTGGTACTACTACGGTTTAAAGTATAAAATTGTTACTATAGGAGCATCAGCAATTAAATGGCATGACAAAGGAACCCACACATATTCAGAAGTTTTATATTAAATTTTTGGTTCTGCCAAGATGGAATAGTCCTGTTCCTCCCAGGTCAGGTCCTCCTCCTTACAACTAAAAAAAAAAAAAGTGTAAATGAAACTTAGTGGTGGGAGGCAAATAAGCAAGAAGTCTCTGAAAGATGGAAAGAAGAAGGAAGGAAGCCTGGTGATCTCAGGACTTGAAGAAGGACTTTAGGGTGAGTTCCCTAAGTTTCCTTATTGCCTCCCACGAATTTTGAACAGGATGTTGCAGAAGCCTCCAATCAGCAACTGGCCAAAAATGATAGGCAAAATATTTCCAAGGAAAGCCTTCTACCCCTAGCCAAATAATCAAGAAAAGAGTGGGCAAAAGCAGAAAACGTTTTTGGCAATACCCATCCTACTGTAATTGAACACAAATAAAAAAATGATACATCTCCTCTACCACCACATGGTATCAGTGGGTCCAAGTAGGAAGCTGATTCATCTCATCACTCCACCCCCATCCCTGGAAAGGAGACAGTGCCTTCTAATTTCTCCATTATGTGTCCATGGAACTGAGCAGGCAGCCAATCTTCATCTCCATTCAGAGAAATAAAGTAGTGCTCCAATTTCTTGCCTAAACAGTGTTGAAAGACTAAGCTGGGAGTTGATCTTTCATTTCCTGCCTGGGGAAAGCAAGCAATGCTCTGATTCCCCCCATCTAGTATCAGTGGGGTCCAATGGCCAGCTGTATCCCTATCCCTACTTAGTTGCAACAAGACTTACTAAAGCTAGGCAAGTGGCCCTAGTCACTACTTTACTTTATACACTCCCCTCCATGTCATCAAGATCTAGTGGTTAGCTGAGCCTTCACCCCTCCTATATATCAATGAGAGAAAACAAGGTGGTGGGAGGCAAAGTACAAGGCACTCTTCTTTTCTCCCTCTACTCCCTGGTGCCAGGAGGCCCAGTGGACAGATGATCTTACACTCACACTTAGAAACAAGAGGTGTTATGAGTTGCTGCCCCATTTGCACTTGGCCAAAGCAGAAGCTCATCTTCCACCCCACTTGCCTGCAACCAGACGGTGTAAGTAAGTATCCTACTTTCACTAGGGTTGTATCTGGGTTGTGGACATGCATACCCAGTGGCTGGCCCCCATATTACACTTCAATAGTGTGACTGCCTGCTTAAAAGAGACTTAAAAGAATCCAAAGTCTCATAATACCTAAAATGTCTAGGATACAATTAAAAATTATTTATATCATGGGCTGGGCTTACACCTGTAATCCTAGCACTCCAAGAGGCCAAGATGGGTGGATTGCCTGAGCTCACAGGATGAAGACCAGACTGAACAAGAGTGAGACCCTGTCTCCAAAAACATCCGGGCATTGTGGCAGGCACCTACAGTCCCAGCTACTCAGGAGGCTGAGGCAAGAGAATCCCTTGAACCCAAGAGTTTGAGGTTGCTGTGAGCTATGACAACATGGCACTCTACTGAGGGTGACAAAGCAAGACTGTCTCAAAAATTTGTATCAAGGAAAATCATATATGAATGAGAAAAGATAATCAACAAATGCCAACACCAATAAGTCAGATATTAAAATTAACTGACAAAGATTTTAAGCAACCCCCATAAAAATGCTTCATCAGGCAATTATAAATTCTCTAGACACAAATGAAAAAATAAAAATCAGAGAAATAGAAGTCATTTAGACCAAATGGAAATTATGGAACTGAAAAAGACAATAACCAAAATAAAAATCTCACTGGCTGGCCTTAATAGTAAAGTGGAGATGAAGAGGACAGAGGCAGTGAACTTGAGGAAAGATCAATAGAATTTACCTAATTTGAGCAACAGAGATAAAGTAGACTAAAAAGAAAATAGAATTTCAGGGACATATGGAATAATAATAAAAGAGTTAATGTTCCTATCATTAGAGTCTCAGAAGGAGAAGAAAGATAAAGAAAGGATAGAGGAACAGGGAAAAAGGAAAAGGAGGACGAATGAGTGAGAGAGCAAACACATGCCATTTAAAAACATTAGCCAAAAACTTCCCAAATTTGGTGGAAGACAAACATACAGCTTTAGGAAACTAAGTAAATCCCAAATAAGATAAACTCAAATTTGGCTATCAGCAGGGCAGCCTCATGAGCTTGATTTGGTGGGCGAAGCCAGCACTGACAGAGAGACTTTGCTTGGAACTCTGGGCCAGTGCTGCCTACCGATTCTCGCTCCCCTGGAAACACTATCTGAGGCTACAGGATTCACCACTTGTCTGCCTTTGTTAGTGCAGCAGTGGCACCACAACAGCGACAAGTGGACTCATCAAGGATTACCTACCAATTCAACTAAAAAACTATAATTAACATATTAAAAAAGAGAAAAAGAGTAAGAAGTTGAAAATACTTATGAAGAAGAATCAGCTCAGGAACTCTGGCAACATGAGAAATCAGAGCAGATCAATGCCTCCTGGGGGAGGTCAAAGAAAATACAACAGGGAATCCCATCCACAGAGAAAATGCTGAACTGTCAGAAATAGAATTTAGAATATTGGCAAATAAGATCATTGGAATGGAAGAAAAGATGGAAACAGAGAACCAAAAACCAGTTTAGAAGTTGTCTCAAGAAATTAATGAATTCAAAGACAAAGTCACCAAGGATATGGACATAATGAGGAAAGATACAACAGAGCTTAAGGAATTGGAAAAGGTATTCAAGGTGCTTCAAAATACACTAGAATCCTGTAGAAATAGAGTTGAGCAGTGTGAAGAATCTCAGATAAAGAAGACAAGACTTTTGAACTATTCCAAGCATTCAAAGAGGCAGAAAAATGGAGAAAAAGACCATAATAATCCCTAAGAGAGTCATGGGATCATTCCAAAAAATCAAACATCCGAATTAAAAGGATTCCTAAAGAAGAGGATGGTCTCAAAGGCAAAAATTCTCTACTCCAAGACATATGGCAGAGAATTTCCCAAGTATTTCAAGAGACACAGAAATTCAGATAGTAGATAGTTTCAGAACCCCAGGACGAATCAAACCAAAGAAAGCATCTCCTAGACACATTGTAATTAATTTTGCCAATGTTAATATGAAGAAGAAACTTCTGCAAGCAACCAGGCATAAGAAAAGTATTACTTACAAAGGGAAAAGTATAAGGATGACTGCAGATCTTTCAGCTGAAACATTCCAAGCCAGAAAAGATGGTCATTGACCTTCAACCTTCTTAAACAAAATAATTTCCAACCCAGGATCCTATATCCTGCTAAACTGAGTTTCATTTGTGATGCAGAAATCAAATACTTCACTGACATCCACTTGCTGACATCCAGCTCTACTGGATGTAGAAATACTCAGGAAATACTGAGGAAATACTCAGACCCATTCTTTGTAACAAGCAACAGGAGGATACATCACCAAAGTAAACCTACCCAGAAATTAAAGAACAAAGGCTACCTTTACAATGGTGAAAAGCATAAAATTAAGCTCTGAATTTCTAAAAAACAGGTAACCAAAACTCTGCCACATCTATCAATTCTCTCAATTAATGGGAATGGTTTGAACTCTCCTTTAAAGAGGCATAGGCTGGTTGACTAGATACAAAAACTCAGTCCAGATATCTGTTGCCTACAAGAAACTCACCTTACCTTAAAAGATAAAACAATGCTCAGGGTGAAGGAATAGGCAACAGTATTCCAGGCAAATGGAAAGCAGAAAAAAGCTGGGGTTGCAATCTTGTATGCAGATACAGTGGGATTCAAACCAACAAAAAATGAAAGACAAAGATGGACACTTCATACTGGTCAAGGGAAACACACAATATGAAGAGATCTCAATAGATAACATCTATGCACCCTATCAGAATGCTCCTTGATATATAAAACAAACCCTAACTGATATGAATGATATGATATCTTCCCACAGTATAATAGTTAGAGATTTTAATACACCATTGGCAGTACTGGACAGATCCTCTAAGCAGAACTAAACAAAGAAATAATGGACTCAAACAAGACCCTAGAACAAATGGACTTAGTAGACATTTACAGAACACTTCATTCTAACAAAACCAAATACACCTTCTTCTCATCAGCTCAGGGATCATCTTCCAAAATCATATCTTAGGCCACAAGGCCAACCTCAACAAATTCAAAAGAATAGAAATTTAGGGGTGGAGCCAAGATGGCAGACTGTAGCCAGCTTTTTACAGAAGCTCCCATCCAGAAGGAGGCTTAAAGGACAGAAGTTTAGCAAGGGAGCTGATGATTTGGAGTGGAGCCAAGAGAGAAGATTGAAGAACACACTTCAACCTTCCTGAGGCGAGCT
>NW_003852408.1:29611790-29613680 GCF_000181295.1 Otolemur garnettii
AGCAGAGTTCAAACTTCCTCCCACTCTATCCCATGGGAGAGACCCCCTAAAAACTGGACATCCTACCCCTGCTGGTGTGCCACAGCACCCACCTGCCAGGCATAAAACTGTAAAACTGTATAAAACTGTATATATTCCCACCTGCAACATTGAACTCCGAGGATTACCCACCCACCCACACCAAGGTATGTAGGTTTGTTACCTATGGAGTCCAGATTCTTGGGCATCTCCTTAAGAGAAGTGGAGAGGGAAAGGGCTGGTGCTACTCTGTGCTGGCTATGGCACAGGCATGAGGAAAAGAAAGTTGGCTCAGAGGAAGCCATACAGCACCAGTGGCATCCTGAGCTGCGAACTGACTCCATTCCAGGTAGGCAAGTCCCATCTCTCTGGGCAACCACAGGTTCCAGACGGCAGCCACAGGCAGAATGTGGAACGGACTTGGTAACTTTCATAAGTAAAGAGACCATTAGCACTAGCCCTCAGGGGAATACAGTTGAGACAAAAGCAGTGGGCAGGCAGAGGTTGGAATTGACACTTGAGTGTAAACCCTAATTGCCTGCTGCCCAGAGCTGAATGCAGCCTCTGACTTGCAGAGGAATCTAGCCTGGACAGAAGCCTAATTTAAACACGCAAGGCCCCCCAGCCAAACTCAGATTTCTGGCTGATTTTGGCAGTCATAAACCCCGGGAGCAGTTGCCTCCTGGAGTGAATAGGGTCACAGACCTGGGGGATTACGAGTGACTGGGTGCAAGGTGGGGAAGAAGGTATTAACCTTCCCAGACTAACCCATTTGCTGGGTGGGTCCCTTTGCCTTCACAGAGCACTGGAGCAAGTTATATCTGAGCTGCGAGCAGACCCCTCTTATCTAGCTGCCAGAGACATTTGAACTCTTCCACCTGAAACTGGTGCTGACTGGGACAACTGATTTAGACTCCTTAAACTAGGCAGACCACCCAGGGACTATTCAAAGGGGCACCCTGGGTGTATGATTGAGGGAAGGTTTGATTTTCCTTGCCCAATTGTTGTCTGTGGGGGGCGGGGTGACCTAATTGCTGGTAGTTCTCCACAGCAGAGACTTCAACCAAGAGTAACTGAATCACTAGGGTAGGACAGAGATCAGCTGAAAATAAGACAGAGACTTAGCCCCACCACACCAAGCAGGTCCCCGGTCTCTCAGGCCATACACCGTACAGGTCCTTGACAAACCTCAAGGGGAAAAGTCAATCAGGGTAACATAATCATGGGGCAGAATCAGCAGAAAAGCTCTGGTAATATGAATAAACAGAGTAAATTAACCCCCCCCCAAGAAAGGAGGTGGCTGGTAATATGAATAACCAGAGTAGGTCAACCTCCCCCAAGAAAGGATGTGGCAGATGAAACTGAAGATCTCCTTTATAAACAAATGGCTGAGATGTCAGAAATTGAATTCAGAATTTGGATTGCAAATAGGATTAATAGAATAGAGGCAAAGATAGAACTAGAAATTCAAGGAGCATTCCAAAAGTTCACTCAAGAATTCAACCAATTCAAAGACAAAACCACCAAAGATTTTGAAACATTAAGGCAAGAGATTGCAGCCCTCAAAGATCTGAAAAATACGGTAGAATCTCTTGGTAACAGAGTGCAAGAGGCAGAAGAAAGGATCTCAGATGTAGAAGACAAAGCTTCTGAATATGTCCAAACGTCTAAAGAGAATCAGAAATGGAAAGCAAAAACAGATTATTCTCTCAGAGAGCTCTGGAATAATTCAAAGAAAACTAATATTCACCTTATAGGAATCCCTGAAGGTGATGAAGTTGCTTCGCAAAACACAGAGGCTCTTCTTTATGAAATTATGAAAGAGAACTTTCCAGATATGTCAAGAGATCCTGAAATTCAGATTGCAGACAG
>NW_003852408.1:29618533-29637291 GCF_000181295.1 Otolemur garnettii
AAAAAAAAAAAAAGTCCAATAATAGAAACATTTAAGGAAAAATAAAAGAGTAGAAATTTATCCCCTGTATCTTCTCAGACCATCATGGAATAAAAGTTGAACTCAACAAATAAAATCTGAAAACTAAATAACCTTATGCTGAATGATAGCTGGGTCATTGACAAGATCAAGAAGGAGATCATTATATTTTTGGAACAAAACAATAATGAAGCATAAACTATCAAAACCTGTGGGATACTGCCAAAGCTGTTCTTAGAGAGAAATTTATAGCATTAGATGCCTTCATCAAGAAAACAGAAAGAAAGCAAGTCAGCAACCTAATGGGCCATCCCAAGCAACTGAAAAAGGAAGAACAATCTAACCCCAAACCCAGCAGAAGAAAAGAAACAACCAAAATTAGAGCAGAACTAAATGAAATTGAAAATAAAAGAATTATTCAGAATATCAGCAAAACAAAAAGTTGGTTCTTTGAAAAAAAAATAATAAAATTGACAAACCCTTGGCAAGGCTAACCAGAACAAAATAAAATCTCTAATAACTACCGTCAGAAATGATAAAGGTAAAATAAGAAAAGATGTCACAGAAATACAAAAGATTCTCAATAATTACTACTAAAAACTCTATTCCCAGAAATATGAAAATGTAGAGGAGATGGGCCAATATGTGGGAGCACAGTCCCTTCCAAAACTCCAGAAACATTTAGAAATCTTGAATAGACCAATATCAAGTACTGAAATTACATCAATTATACAAAATCTCCCAAAAAAGAAAAGCCCTGGACCAGATGGTTTCACACCAGAATTCTCTCAAACCTTCAAACTAGTTCCTATAATGTATAAAATTTTCCAAAATATAGAGAAAGAAGGAATCCTCCCCAACACATTCTATGAAGCAAATATCACCCTGATCCTCAAACCAGGAAAGTCTCCAACAAAAAAAGAAAACTATATACCAATATCATTAATGAATATTGATGCAAAAATATTCAACAAGATATTAGCAAACAGAATACAACAATACATTAAAAAGGTTATACACCATGATCTGGGTTTTATCCTAGAGACACAAGGTTGGTTCAATATACCCAAATCTATAAACATGATACATCACATAAATAGAATCAAAAACAAAGACCATATGATTCTTTCAATTGATGCAGAAAAGGCTTTTGACAATATCTAGCATCCTTTCATGATAAAAACGCTCAAGGAAATAGGCTTAGAAGGAACTTTCTTTAAGCTGATAGAGGCTAACTACAGCAAACCCACAGTCAATATCGTACTGAATGGGGTAAAACTGGAAGCAGTCCCACTCAGATCTGGAACCAGACAAGGATGTCAACTGTCTCCACTGCTATTTAACATAGTGTTGGAAGTCCTAGCCATCGCAATCAGGCAAGAGAAAGAGATCAAAGGAATCCAAATGGGGACAGAGGAAAGTCAAACTCTCCCTTTTCACAGATGACATGATCTTATACCTGGAAAACCCCAGAGACACAACTACAAATCTCTTAGAAGTGATCAAGGAATATAGCAATGTCTCAGGTTACAAAACCCACAAATCAGTAGCCTTTGTATACACCAACAATTGTCAAGCCAAGAACAAAATTAAAGACTCTATTCCTTTTACAATAGCATCAAAGATGAAATACCAGGGAATATATCTAACAAAAGACATCAAAGATCTCTATAAAGAGAACTATGAAACTTTGAGAAAGAAAATAGCAGAAGATGTCAACAAAGGGAAAAACATACTATGCTCATGGCTGGGAAGAATCAACACCATTAAAATGTCCATACTACCCCAAGAAATCTATAGATTTTTTTCTCCCCATTAAAGCACCAATGTTATACTTTAAAGATCTTGAAAAAATAGTATGTCAATTCATACGGAACCAGAAAAGATCTTGAATAGCAAATACAACTCTTAGAAATGAAAACAACTCTAGAGGCATCACGTTGCCAAACTTCAGATTATATTACAAGGCTATAGTGATCAAAACATCATGGTACTGGCACAAAAATAGAGACACAGATCTATTGAATAGGATAGAGAATCTAGTGATGAACCCAGCCACATATTGTCATTTAATATTTGATAAGCCTAACAAAACATGCAATGGGGAAAAGAATCCTTATTTAACAAATGGTGCTGGGAGAACTGGTTATCCACATGCAAAAGACTGAAACCGGACCTGCACCTCTCACCACTGACAAACATTGATTCTTGTTGGATAAAAGATTTAAATTTAAGACATGAAACAATAAAAATTCTAGAAGAGAGTGTGGGGAAAACAATTAAAGATTGTTGACCTGGGAAAAAACTTTATGAGGAAGACCCCCTGCCCCTAGCAATTGTAACAACACCAAAAATAAATAACTGGGACTTGATCAAGCTAAAAAGCTTTTGCACAGCTAAAGAGTACCACAAACAAAGTAGATAGCCCTCAGAATGGGAGAAGATTTTTGCATGTTATGAATCTGATAAAGGACTGATAACTAGGATCTACAGAGAATTCAAATTAAACAATAAGAAAAGTACAAACAACCCTCTGTACAAGTGGGCAAGAGATTTGAACAGAAGCTTCTCCAAATATGACAGTTGAATGGCCAACAAACACATGAATAAATGCTCATCATCTTTAATCATCAGAGAAATGCAAATCAAAATCACTCTAAGATATCATCTAACCCCAGCAAGATTAGCCCACATCACAAAGTCCCAAAATACCAGATGCTGCCATGGATGTGGAGAGAAGAGAACACTTCTACACTGCTGGTGGGAGTGCAAACTAATGCAGCCCTTTTGGAGAGAAGTATGGAGAATCCTCAAAGATCTAAATGTAGGCCTTCCATTTGATCCTCCAATTATTAGGTATCTACCTAGAAGAACATAAATCATTTTACCACAAAGACATTTGCACTAGAATGTTTATTACAGCTAAATTCATAATTGCCAAGTCATGGAAGCAAACTAAGTGCTCATCAACCCATGAACGGATTAACAAACTGTGGTATATGTATACCATGGAATATTATTCAGCCATTAAAAAAGTGGAGACTTTGCATCTTTTACATTCACCTGGATGAAGTTGGAATACATTCTTCTTAGTAAAGTATCACAAGAATGGAAAAATAAATATCCAATGTACTCCATACTAATATTGATTTCATATATTGATTTCATATATGAACAATTACATGTTCCTAAAAACAATAAAACACCATTATAGTCCAGTTCAGGGGTAGAGGGAAGCAGAACGGGGATCCAGGGAGGATATATGGCAGAAGGAGGGAGGGCAAGAGGCAGGATCTCACCTAATGTGCACATTGTGAGCACACCCCCTGGGGGTGTAGATGAGGGACTCTTCTACAAATGGATCTTTACCCTGGAAGTGAGAATAATGTAACCTAAATATCATACCCTCATATTAATTTGAATAAAGTTTAAAAAATAAACTTAAAAAAATATTTTAAAAATAGAAAGATAAACTCAAATTTACACTAAGACAGATCATTATTAAAATTCTAAAAACTAAAGACAAAAAAAAATTCTGGAAAGCAGTCAGGAAGAAGCAATACATTACCTGTAGGAAAATATCAATTTGAATAACAGTAATTTTCTTATCTAAAACCATGGCAGCCATAAGTGTGGTATAACGTTTTTTAAGTACTTGGGGGAAAAACTGTTTAACTGTAAATTCTATACCCAACAAAAATATCTGTCATGAATAAAAGAGAAAGACATTCTCAAAGGAAAACTAAGATAATTTGTTGATATCAAACATACTTTTAAATAATGGCTAAAAGAAAGTCTTTAAATAGAAAGAAAATAACAGTAGAAGGACGTTTGGAATTTCAGAAAAGAACAATATCATAACATACCAACTATATCAGATTATCCTACTACTCATTTGTTTTTAAATGACATGTAGTTGAAGCAAGTATTGTAATACCACGTGATGTAATGCATAATAGAGTTTGAAAAGTAAGGATGGTGAGGGGGCCTAAATAGAAGTAAGGATTCTACGCTTCACTTGCAGTGATGTAATGTCAATATTATGTAAATATATTGTAATACCTAGAACCACCACTAAGAAACCTATACAAAGTAATATACTCATAAAAAAGTAATATAGTAAATAAATCAGGATGAAATACTAAAAAGAGTTCAGATAACCCACAGGAAGGTAAGAGAAAGAGAGAAATGAAAAATAGATGAAATAATCAGAAAATAAGAAAATGATGGGCTTAAGCTCTAATATATTAATAATCACCTTAAATTTAAATGGTATAGAAATGTCATTTAAGAGACAGAGTTAGCAGTATGAATAAAAAACATAATTCAACAATATGCTGCTTACAAGAAACTAGCTTTAAATATAATGATATAGATAGGTTAAAAGTAAAAGAATGGAGGAAAACATGTCATGCAAACATTAATTATGACAAGCAGGAATGGCTATATATAAGATAAACTAGATTTCAATGCAAAGAAAATTATTAAAGACAAAGAACTATGCTATATAGTATCATCTGCAAGGAAGACATAACAATTCTAAAGAAGCAGTCTGAAAATACATGAGGCAAAATTCAATAAAACTAAAAGAAAAAATAAAATATACAGTTATAGCTGGATATATCAACATCCTACTCTCAGCAATTTATAGAACTCCTAGGCAGAAAATAAAAAAGAATGTAAAAGATCTGAACAACACAATCAACAAACAAGATTTGACACTCCACCCAACAATACAGCAGAATACACATTGTTTTCAAGTGCCTGTGGAATGCTCACCAAAAATAGACTACTTCCTGGGTCATAAAACAAAGTTCAGTAAATTTAGAATGATTAAGATCATATCAGGTTTGTTTTATGACCATAATGGAATAGAGGCAGCTCAAGGGATTTAGGGGCTGATCAAGGAAAACGATAGAACCACTAAGTGGCAGTAGCACACACAAGCTTTATTTGGGTGGCACTTTGACAAGTCTGCAGGCAAGGTCTGTAGCCTGAGGCTGTCCCGGGGTTGTAGCCTCCAGATAAGGGAACATGGCTCAGTAGAGAAGACTGTAAGGAAATTCCTGGGGGTGGAGTAGAAGGAAGCAGGGGTTACAAGTCTACATGATTTCACTTAGCAACCTGGCAGTTTTCTCTAGATCTGAGCTTCAGCAGGCAGCAGAGTCTTGGAATCTTTACATCCTTGGGTTTTATCTATGGCTAGCAGTGTTGTGGGGTATGCAAAGCAGATAGGGTAGCTAAAATATACTTCTTTGGGTTATGTTTAAAACAAATCAGTGAGTACAAATTTTAGTCTGGTGCTGACAGACAAAATTTTGAGATAATGGATCTCAAGCCTGCTGTGAAGAAATGAACAACATAAGTGGCAGGGTACAGGGAGCAATATACAGAGACCATCTTTGTCTCATTTTATGTAACATGGAATCAAAATAAACAACAGAAAGATAAAGGAAAATCTCCAAACTCTTGGAAATTGAACCAGTACACAATTCCAAATATCTCTTGGGTCAATGAAAAAGCTTCAAATAGAGTAAAAACCATATAGAAACTAATGAGGAAAATACCAAATATCAAAATGTGTAGGTCACAGACACAATGCATACATTAGAAAACATATTCTCAAATCAATAATCTAAACTTCCACCTCAACTACTTAGAAAAAGAACAGCAAAGTAAACCAAAGCAAGCAAAGGGAACAAAATTATAAAGATGAGAGCAGAAATCAAGGAAATTGAAAATGAGAAATTATTAATAGATAAAAATTGATAAAACATCAAGATCAGAAACCAAGGCAAGGATTTATGCTCTTACCACTCTTTTTTTAATATAGAAAGGAAATAAAAGTCATACAGATTGGAAGGGAAGAAATAAAATTGTCTCTGTTTTCCGATGCCATAATTGTCTATGCGGAAAACATCAACAAGTCTACAAAAACACTAGAACTTATAAGGAAGTTCAGCAAGATTGAAGTGCAAAAATCAATAGCATTTCTACATAGTAACAATGATCATGTGGAGACAAAAATTTAAAACACAACAACATTTAAAATAACTCAAAGGAAATTACTTACACGTAGCAAATCTAACAAAAAATGTAAGAATCTATATGATAAAAATTATAAAATGCTTATGAAAAAAAATCAAAGACATAAACAAATGGAGTGATGATGTACCATGTTCTTAGACTGGCAGGTTAAACATAATAAAGATATTAATTATCCTCAAGTTGATCTGAAAATTTAATGCAATTTCTATCTATATTACAGCTTTTGGTGGACATAGACAAGATCACTCCAAAACGTATATAGAAAGGCACATATCCTCCAATAGCAAAAATAGTCATAAAGAAAGAATAAAGCAGGAGGAATCGTGTTACTTTATATTAAGTCATCAAGACTCAAGAGAGTGTTGGTACTGAGTAATCAAGACTCGAGAGTGAGGAGAGAGAATAGACATTCCAGAAATAGATCCACAAAAATATACCCAGTTGATTTTTGACATTGATACAAAAGCAATTCAGTGGAGGAAATGCTGTCTTTTCAACAACTGGTGCTGGAGCAATTGGACATCCATGGACAAAAAAATGAACCTTGACCTACGTCTCATACCCAAAATTAAAAACATAAGGAAACTAAATACTGCTGAAATGTGAAAGAATTGCTGGTGAAAATTTAAAATTTTACAGTCTTTCCTAAAAACAGTTTGGCAGTTTTTTTAAATATTAAATATATAAATACCATATGACCCAGCAATTGCACTCTTGGGCATTTATCCCAGAGAAATTAAGACTTACATGTTCGCAAAAACATACCCATACACAAATGTTCATAGCCGCCTTATTCATAATATTTCCAAACTAGAAACAACACAGATGACTTTCAACTGGTGATTAGTTACTTAGGAATAATACTCAGAAATAAAAAGGAACAGACTATTGATACATACAACAACCTGGATGAATTTTTAGAGAATTATGCCAGGTGAAGAAAAGACAATCCCAAATGTTAATACACTGTATGATTCCATTTATACAGCATTCTTAAGATGGCAAAATTGTAAAAATGAAGAACAGATTATCAATGCAGGAAGGAAATGGGTGTGACTATGAAAACATATTAGAAATCCTTGTGGAAATGTTCCGTATCTTAACTATATACTGTCAATACCATAGTTGTGAAATTATTCTACAGTTTTACAAGATATTACTATCGAGGGAAACTAAATAAAAAAAACATGGGAGCCAGGCATGGTGGCTCACGCCTATAATGCCAGTACTTTGGGAGACTGAGACAGGAGGATCGCTTGAGCCCAGGAGTTAAAGGTTACAGTGAGCTATGATCTTACCCCTGCGCTCAAGCCTGGGGCAAAAAATAGAGCAAGCCCCTATCTCTAAGATAAAAAAAAAAGGAAAAAAGGAAAGAGTTTACATGGGTTCTTTTGTTATTTTTTACAACTGCATGTGAACCTATAGTCTTTTCAAAATAAAAGTTTAATTTTTAAAAAAATATAATTTTTTAAGGAAAAAGAAAAGTTACCTTCAATGTTTTTCTTACAAGTGGTAGTCAGACACAGCAAGTACAATGAAATTAAATTGAACGAAATAAATTCCGGTCTATACAATCAACAAACTTAGAATACTGAAAGAATCTATCTCCTAGGGCAACAGACTTATAAACTGAAGACATCTCAAAGTTCTAGAACAAATTCCAGAAAGTCTAAGCTAATTGCTTCATAAGCAAGTGGCAAGATCTTCAGAATTCTATGGGAAAATAAACTCTGGAGTTGTTTGAAGTTAAAAGAAGAGTTTTTTATGAACCAAGGTAGACAGTGTGTTAAAGAAATGCAATATTTTAAGGCAAACATCTGGAGTACTAATCTGAATTGGAAAGAACTGATAACTTCTCTTTCAACTCATAGCTGATTCAGGTGACAGTCTTTCAATAGTTCCTTCACATTTTTAGAGCCCCTTCATAAATTAAGATTGTCAAGATGTAGCTTAATTAGCTTCTATTAAAACCCTGACATTGATTAGATCCTAAATCATTTCTCTAAAAGTCAGGATGCAAGAAAAGTGGGGAGGGATGGGGAATTTAATTTTACCCACCAATGAAAGGCAGTATTTGGTGGTGGTAAAAGTACTAGCATGATATAGTAAATAGAGCTTGGATTTTACAGGCAGAAATATCTAGGTTCAAATCCAGATTCTTCCACTTCCATGGTCATATAACTTTGGGCAATTTACATCTGAGTTTCAGTTTTCTCACCTGCAAAATGAGTATCCTATCACCTATTTCAAAGAATTTTAAAGGGCCTGGAACATAATAGGCACTTGCTAAATGGTAAGTATTATCTTTATTCACCTGTGTATATTTAATGTTGATAAATACTTACTAATTTGCATTTGCATCCAAATGTAGAAAACGACCCATTATCCCAT
The DNA here is from genome assembly GCF_000181295.1 of Otolemur garnettii. NCBI lineage: Eukaryota > Metazoa > Chordata > Mammalia > Primates > Galagidae > Otolemur > Otolemur garnettii. The sequence goes on from NW_003852408.1 coordinate 29,626,991, forward strand.
ACTCACATTTTACTTTTTGTTAATTTGATGTGTAAAAATAATAATCCACTGATACTTTAATTTGCATTTTGCTAATTATTAAGGAGAACAAACAATTTTCATGTGTCTCTTATCCCTTTGTATTTCTGTTGTTTGTAACATATTTATAAATGGGTTGTATGTTTCCTTATTTATATGTGAGTTGTTTGAAGTATATATTTTAGATAATAATTTGCTGCTTATGCTATTTTTTATTTGGGGTCATAGACATTTTAAATGTTAATGTGGTTTAATGTTGCACCTTGTCCTTTGTGGCTATTGGTTTATATCTCGTGTAGAAGGTCCTCTCCTCCCCAAGATTGTGTCCGTATTCTCCTAGATGTTTTTAGTACATTCTTTCCTAGTGTGTACTTTTTCTGTTTAGCTACACTTTATTTTGTTATGACTTAAGAATCTACCAATATCTTTGCTGAAATTTACAATTTTCCCAATGACAGTTATTAAATTTTCCGCATAGTAAACATATTTTGTCATTAGCACTCCTTCCTGATGATTTCATCTCTGCCCCAACTCCATTCCCTAGTGTGGGAGCCATCTTGACTCTCTGCCTCTGTGGCTATAAGGATGACCGTATAATTAAAGAATATTAAGAAAGGAGGTCTTTATTCTCTTATATCAAGAGCTAGCAGTAGTCATCTTCCTACCAAATGAAGAGATAATGCCTATGAGGGCCATCCATGCCTGTCTCTCAAAGCTCTGAGTTAAATGCACCAATACACTTCTTTTTGTTTTTCATTAAGTATATTTTTTCTAAAGCTAACATGGTAAAATGGATGGATATCTTTAAAGTTAAATGTATATATTACATGTGAGAGTAGATCATATGTAACTGTTAACCCATTATTGGAGTAAGGAGTGAAGGAAGGAGAGAGCAACTGTAAACTAGTACTTAGATGTACAGATTAATATGAGGGTACAAACCATTAGATTACATTGTTTGTTAGGAAAAGTCCCTGTTGTAGTTGTGCCCCTCACCCAGGAGCTGTGCCATGTACCCTCAGGTGAGAGCATGCCGATCTCCCTCCCACTTTCCCTCTATTCCCACCTTACTCCTCCCTTCCCCCAACTTGAATTTAATTGAGTTTCTCTCTTGTGTGGATGTGTATTTGTTCATTTACTGGTTTCAAATTAGTATTGAGTACACTGGATACTTGCTTTTCCATTCTTGTGATAACTTTACTGAGGAGAATGTTTTCCAACTCCATCTAGGTTAATACAAAAGATGTAAAGTTTCCACCTTTTTATTGGCTGAATAGTATTCCATGGTAGACATATACCACAGTTTATTAATCCATTCTTGGATTGATGGACACTTGGGTTGATACCACATCTTAACGATTGTGAATTGAGCTGTGATAAAAATTCTAGTGCAAATATCCTTATGGTAAAATGATTTTTTTTCTTCTGAGTAGATACCTAGTAATGAGATTGTGGGATCAAATAGAAGGTCTATGTTGAGTTCTTTAAGGATTCGCCATACTTTTTTCCATAAAGGCTGAATTAGTTTGTAATCCCACTAATAATGTAAAAGTGTTCCCTTTTCTTCACATTTGTGCCAGCAATCTGCAACTTTGGGACTTTGTGATGTGGACTATTTTCACTGGGGTTAGGTGACATCTCAAGGTGGTTTGGAGTTTTTTTGTTTGTTTGTTTTTTGAGACAGAGTCTCAGTCTGTCAACCTTGGTAGAGTGCTGCAGCATCTAGCTCACAGCAACCTCAAACTCTTGGGCTCAAGAGTTTGGACTATTTTCACTGGGGTTAGGTGACATCTCAAGGTGGTTTGGAGTTTTTGTTTGTTTGGTTTTTGAAACAGAGTCTCACTTGGTCACCCTTGGTAGAGTGCTGCAGCATCTACCTCAGCACCTGCAGCATCTCGCTCACAGCAACCTCAAACTCTTGGGCTCAAGTGATCCCCTTGCCTCACCCTCCCAAGTAGGTGGGACTATAGGCACCCACCACAATGCCTGGCTATTTTTAGAGATGGAGTCTTGCTCTGCCTCAGGCCGGTCTTGAACTCATGAGCTCAGGTGAACCACCTGCTCTTTTTTTTATTGATTAAGTTGAGTTCTCTATAGATTCTGGTTATCAAGCCTTTGTCAGATTAGTAACATGCAATTATCTTTCCCATTCTGAAAAGAGTCTCAAGCTATTGCCCAGTATTATAGCATTACAGCTCACAGCAACCTCCAACTCTTGGGCTTAAATGATTCTCCTGCTTCTGCCTCCCAAGTAGCTGGGACTACAGGCACCCGCCACAACACCCAGCTATTTTTGTTGTTGTTGCAGTTGTCATTGTTGTTTTAGCTGGCCTAGGCTGGATTTGAACCTGCCAGCCTCAGTGTTTGTGGCTGGCACCTTAGCCACTGAGCTACAGGAGCCTCCAAATGTCTATTTGCTTTAATTATTATCTTTGGTTGTGCCGAAGCTTTTTAGCTTACTTAAGTTCCATTTATTTATTTTTATTGATGTTGCAATTGCCAAAGATTTCTTCACAAAATCTTTCCCAGGCTGATATCACTAAGAGTTTTTCCCACACTTTCTTCTAGGAGCTTTATCATTCCATATCTTAGATTTAAATTTTTTATCCATTGTGAGTCAATTTTTGTAAGTGGTTAGAGGTGCAGGTCCAGTTTCAGTCTTTTACAGTTGTTAGTTCTTTTTGATTCTTCACTTACATGCACTGATTTTCCTCATATGTCTGGTGAATTTTGTTAATTTTATGTTTGTAAATGGAGGAGTATGTTGATTGTATAGATACGCTCTGTGTAAGTGCCAGGCTTCCCTGGAGATGGAAGAGGACAGCCAAGACGGATGAGGACCTTACATTTCTAAAGAACCAGCATGTTTCTGGATGGAACTTCCTTTCCTTTCACTATCTGATGTAGAAGTGTGAGTTTCAGCAAGCTCTACTATGCTTCTCCATCAAGGCCTGAAACTTATTTGAGATCTCTACCCAGGCAGATGCCAGGGTTTCCTTAGAGAATAGTTTTTTTGGTGTTTGGGTGAGTCACTGGGGAAACACAAGTGGTTATGCTCTATGTGCACAGAGAAAGAGTGGTAATGAAGAAGGGCCCAAGTGACTCAGCTCTTCCAAATGCTTCTCTTTTAACTAGTAAGTATGAAAATTACCCCATGATAAGATTCTCTTTATATATACCAACTTTGAATTTATTGCTTCTCAGGCCTACCTAATTTCTAATGTTTAAAGCTGGTTTTCCTGATTGGATTTTTCCATTAAGTCAATTCTGTCTCCTTTCATAGTTTCTGAATGTTCATAAACTTTCTGGATCCTGGGATCTCACCTTACTGATTTCCAGTATTGCCACTGGTATTTTCTTTTTGAAATAACATTTTCTGTGACTATACTAGAACCTTAGGAGGTAGGAGAGTAAACCCACGTGTGAATACCATCCTGAAGCTCCTGTGTTGGTTTACTGCAGCGCCTTTTCCTAGCTTCCTAAGACGTCTAGTTAGAGCATCTCCCCTGCCTCACCCCCGATATAACTATACTGAAGATTTTTATTTAAAAAGTATTATATGGTTATCTAATCAATTATAAAAACTTTGAATAAAAATTAACAGTGCCCTCCCTCTTCTCCTTCAGAAATACTCCCTTGAAAAAATAATGTTAGCATTTTGAATCCATTCATGCATTTTTCCATGCTTCTATTAGGGGCTAGTATTTGTGTTGCTTTTTACCAAAATGGAGTCATATTTTCTACTGTTGGTTCTTCTACTTCTTTATCATACATGTTTCATTTATTTTTATTTTTTAGCTTCTATTATATTTCTTTAAAGCCATGAACTTTCCAATGTTAGGATTTAAACTGGTTTTAAGGGAGATTTGGGGAAATTCAAGAAAAGAAAAACAAAATGAACAAGAAAAAGTATGGAAGTACAACATGTATTTCAAGAACAGTGTTAGACACACTCAGCTGAAGAAGAGATCTATACTGGGGAATGTTCAGAAATTTGCAGAGATAATTTAGTCAGTATGTAAGGGCAATGAACAACAGCAAAAGTAGGAAGATACTGAAGATTTAGGAATTAGGGTCACGTTGTTAACTGCTTAGTAACCTTAAAATAATCCAAAGTATCTCTGTTAAAAATATCACTTATTGAATTGTTGTTTTAATTAATTTGACATACAATAGACCCTCTACAGACTAAAGGACATATATGTATAGGAAAATGGTTCAAAGTACTGAGTGTTGTATTAAGAGATGATGTTGCATTTTCTCTGTATGAGTTGGTAATGTGAACGCACATTATCCATCTTCTAAAGCCACTCAGTCTCCCTTTCTGCTGTCTTGGTTGTGTGTGGTGGAATGAGCATCTGATAAAAACTCAGGACACCTAGGATTTAGGCGAGGTTACTTGGGGCAAGGAATTTCAGCTTGTGTAAATTAGGAACTAAACTGGATCATTTCTAAAAATGCAGTGAATCTGTGATTCTATAATTGTTCCTATATGTCTTGATTTAGCACCAATTTTTTAAAGCCTTTTCTTGTTTTTGGAGACAGGGTCTTGCTTTGTCACCCAGGCTAGAGGGCAGTGGAATCATCATAGCTCACTGCAACCTCAAATTCCTGCGCTCAAGCAATCCTCCTTTCTCAGCCTTCCAAGTAACTGGGACCACAGGTGCATGCCACAACACCCAGCTAATTTTTTATTTTTTGTAAAGACAAGGTCTCACACCTGCCCAGGGTGGTCTTGAACTCCTGGCCCCAAACAATCCTCCCATCTCAGCCTCTCAAAGTGCTAGAATTATAGGCAGGAGCCATGGCACTCACCCAGGCAGTTTTAAGTACTATGGAACAATGTCAGGTTTGCAGTCATTGAAAATGCTATTTCAATATAATATCACCTGTCATTTATCATCTGAAAGCATTATACAACCTTTTAAAGTCAGATTACATTTGTTCTGACAATTTTATTTCACACCTGCTTTTTTCTCTCTACTTGAAGTTGCTGTGTATTATTTTGACTTTACAAATTCAAAAGGGTGAATATTGAAATACCAAGGAAGCTATTTTTATGTATGTATTCTATGCACACATACACATACATATGTATACACATATTTCTTTGATAATTGGCAAAGTATAATATTTATGAGAAAAATATTTTATTTAGGTTTTAACTTTTATTGAAAGAATAAAATCTTGGGAAATATCCTTGCATTATAAGTAGTCTAAAATTAAAACTTCTTTTTTTATAAGGTGGCTTTTTCACCAAAAGAAAGAAATTCATCATCTTTCAGACCAGAATATATAGAATTCAAACCAAAATTTCAGGTGAGTCCTATGTTATCTGATCCCAATGTCAATTATAATTACTAGGTTTCTTTAATACTTAATGTAATTTAATATTCTGAAACCAGGTGACTCATTAGAAACACCTCCCTACCTTAAAAAAAAAATACGTATGTGTAGGTCCATTTCTCACCTAATGAATCTCAACCTGGAAACAGAAGTTGGGAATCTGTATTTCTAAAAAAAAAAAAAAACAGGAAATTCTTAATCTGTCCCCTGGGGACACACCAGACTTTACAAACCAATTATAATTAGTTGTATACGTTATAATGAACATTGAACTACTAAGGTGAAATAAAATAAAACAAATAGTGAGCGGATTTTTCCACATTTTTCTTTTTCAGTTGGATAATCAGGATTTCTATGATCAAAGGGTTTAAATAAGAAACTTCATTTTGATGGCTGATTCAATGATAGAATAGCCTGATCTCAGAGCTACAAAACTGTCTCTCAATATTATAGTGAAATTTCACCATAGTCCCAAGTGTTTAATACTGTTCTCCCTTAACTATTTCTGAGATATTACATAGTATGCATCAAAAAGCAGGATTCTACTGTGACGTTTGAAGGCCTGGGTGGAGCTCATCTCCATGGTTGGAACTCTCAGACTTAATGGCAGATGATATATGCCCCTGAGTCAGAATTTAGAGAATATTTATGATACTTTTCATAGGATATCCTTTGTTTGCCTAATTAAAAAAATTCTACATTGCTACTAAAATGGTAAATATGTAAAGGGATAAGTTGCTTTCTACCTTTGTGGAAGGTAGGAGCGTAAATAGCTAAATTGACAGATTGCTCAAAGAAAATTAACTAGACAATTTATTATAAATTCAAAGTCAATACTACAAGAATGTCTTATCTTTTTTTAATATTGCAATTTCAGAAATTCATCAAGGACGGTTTTGATCCTTTTCTAAGGAATATAGACCAAAAAATGTCAGTCAGAATAAAGACAGACCAAGATATATACAAATACAGAAACATTTTAAGTACAGAGGTTATAGAACATGAAGACCAAGATCCTCCTTATCCATCACGATCAAAGATTGCAGGACCTACTACTGGTAAAACCTGGAGCTATGACCCTAATAGCTTCACAGGAAAGACGTTTTCGGACACTAAAAATAATTTCGCTCATGATCCCACTGTCAACACTGAAAAGGCTTTAGAAACTAAGACCGAGTTAGCCCAGGATCCTACTATCAACACAGTAAAAGCTTTGGACATGAAGAATAAATTAACTTATGATCCTGCTAACAACACAACAAAGATTTTAGGTTCTAAGAATAAAGTTAAAGAAAATCTACCAAATATAGGTTTGCCATGTTTCAAAGGAGAATCATCAGTGACCGGAAATGGATATACATGTCGTCTGTCAAAGTCATTAAGTCTCACCTCCCATATAGAAAATCTAAAACAATCAATGCTACTCAAGTCAATTTTAAGTAAAAATCTGCAAGACCTCTCAGACAAATTATTTTCTAAACCAGAACTTGGTATGAACACTGAAGCAAGAAAGAAAAGTAATTCTCCACTTCTAAGCATTCATGATAAACCATCAAATAGTAGGGAAGACAGGGCTTTGGACAGAACTCAAGATTTAAACAGCCAGATTTCAGAAAAGGACATTTTAAATTCAAAGATTCTTTTAAGTCAATTAATTAAAAATATTCCTGCAGGTTCACTTTCAGAAGGTGGACCAGAAAAATCTCTAGAAGAACGTGTCTCTGAAAAACACTCAGAGGCTGGTATGATAGATTTTGCAGTGAAAAAAAAGAGTAGTTTCAAAAAGAAACATTTAATAAGTGAAACTCCTAGCCCCAAATCAGGTTTAAGTGGCAATGTACATGACTCTTTTATAAACCAAATATTCACTGCACCAAGCTTCTTAACATTGGAGACAAGTCAGTTATCCACACCTCTGGGGAGAAGTTCATCTTCACATACTCCAATTTACAATGAAACTACTGATGATGATATAGACTTGCCACATGCCCAATCTATTATAAGTCAGATAATACAAGCATTTCCTGTAAATACTCTTTTAGAATCTGGGATCATCAAAGTGATAGAATTAGATGAAGAACAACGGAAGAGTACTTCGCTGAGTACAGAGATAGCCATTCCAGAAGAAAAGCTGAAGAATTTTACAAAAGATTATCCAGAAATCAAAAGCAAAACAGAACTTCTTTCAGAGCAGACTATATCCATCATTTCCAAAGATACCCCTTCTTCTGTTAATATAGTTGAACTTCCAGAGGAGAGCCAAAACATAACTCCAAGGGATTCAAGACATCATTCAATATCAGAAAAAGAAACAAGTTTGCCAAGTCGTAGTCAGTGGCTTGATAGAGAAGAAAATGATCTAAGTTCTACTTTAGGAAATTTAGCTAACTCATTAATGGGTAGTAAACTGTCAGATGAAACGAAGTTAAAATCCTTTTTGAAAAATGTCATTAATAGTTTTTTCGAATATAATCAGTCTGAAAGAATAAAACAACCCGAAAAAGAATTAGAAAGACTAATTGAACAATCTTTTCCAGATGATGCAGAAATCCAAGAGAATAGTGATGAAACAGACAAACTAGACAGAACATCTATTTTGGGTTCAAAGCTGCGCGGGTTTCTAGAAGAACTCTCAGAGTCAGAAGTGAAAAATTTTAAATCCGAGTTAAGTAAACAAATTCAACATTACCTTGTAGAAAGACTTTCAGAATCAGGACATATTACTAGGGAAGACTTACCAAAAATCTATCAAAATTTGTATGTAATGAATGAGAAAGCAGAACCAAAAGGACAAAACATTTTTCAGGAGAAATATTCAGAAACTATAAAAGAAATCATGTCTTTTGGAAGCAATTTTAATCATAATTTCATAGATAAACATTTAGAAATAAAGCTAAGATCTTTTTTAAATGAAATTCTCCAAAGCTATTTTCTAAGAAACCTTTCAGAAAGCAATTTATTTAATGAGAAAGAATCTGAGACTATACATTCAAGCATATCTTCTCTAAAATCTAAAAGTTCCTCAGTGTCTTTTCATGAGTTAGGACAAGATAATTCAAAGGGGGGGTTTGGTAGAAGGCTTGAAATAAACATGAAATATCCTTTAAGTAAATCTCTACAAAACTATCTGTTAGCTTTATCAGAAAATGAATTGTTAAATGTGAAAGATGAGTTGAGTAAACACCTCCAGAGCCTTTTTATAGAAAAACTTACAAAATCAGGACTAATGACAGAAAGGCACTTAAAGGGGGTTGATCAGCATATAAATTTGCTTAATTCCAATTATACACCATTAAAATATGTAAAGATAGATTCACCTTTTAAAGATGAAAATCACTCTATAGAGGACCATTCAGCAAGCCAAAATAAATATCCAAAAATTGATCAAGAAACTGCCTTACAAAAGGTTCCTGAGAATAAATTGAAAGAAACAGAAGTGATCGAAGAGGAAGAAAAGGAATATTTTCCTTTACACAGTTTAAAAGACAATTCATCAATAATTAAGGAACAGAAAAGTTATCAACCTAAAGAAGAAGCTAAAACAATAAGTTATATAAAAATACAATCCATTTCTAACAAAAATATCCAGGCAATTTCGTTAACTAAATCATCAGAAAGACCTACAGATACAGTGTTTAAGAAACAAAGGAAAGAACGTGGTATCTTGCAGCTTCCTCAAGCAGAAAATTCTATTAGTATAACAGAGATTCAAGACCCACATAATTGGGGTAGTAAATCAAAAACAACCCAATCAAAAGTTAGCTTCGAAAGGACACTGAAGCCACTTGAAAAAAAGGATCATAGTAACATCTATAAATCAACTGGTGAGGAAAAACCTGATGCAATGTTGTCATATCCAAGAATCCCTCTTTGCAAAATGCCAAGGGAAGACGAAGAATCCTTAAACAGACTCACTCTCCCTTCTTGGCAGACCAATACTTTAGTTCACTTTAATTCAGAGGCTGGGGAGAAATCAAATTGTCAGAGATTGAAAGGATATAACAACAATAATAAAAAACATCTAGTAACATTTGCGCCATATAAACAAGAAATACAAACTCATTACATAAAATCAAATGACATTTTCAATGAAAAATATGCCAAATTCTCTGAATCACAATTGTTCAAATATAAAGCTATAGAAGATAAGAAAAACTCCAAATCATTCCTCTTCCCAGAAGTATCGAAGAGAGAAAATTCAAAACCCAAGGTCCAAAAAGAAAGAGTCCATGTTGCCAAATCAAAAAAGTCATTTAACAAGATAGCAAAGATCCTACCAAGCACACTGCCTGCGACGAAAAGTCATCTAAAGAAATCTGTTTCAAGGACATTGCCTCACTGGACTGCAAGAAAAACTATACATGTAATAATGTTTTTCTAAATGTTCTACTTCTGTATTTGGCAAAGTTCTGTAAATAATTTACTTTAGGGTGTATTATGTCTGCATGCAAGTGTGTGTGACCTTAATTGCTCCCAAGGAATATAGACCTCCAAATCAAAAAATTCTCCTGAAATTTAAATATCACTTCATCTGACTTAAAATATAATGACGAAATGGTGGGGGGAAGAATGTTGACACACTTAGTACCTTTTAATGATGTAAATAAAGGGCACCCTTTCTGGGGCATGAATTACAAAAAGTGACAGACTTTTACTGTCAGAGTGCACAGCCCTTCCTATGGCAAAATGGCTGGATTTTAGCTCTGAGTAAAATTAGCTAGAGGTTGTTGTGAGACACAACTTTTACAACCACTGGCAATAGCCATGTTCTGTGGAAATGTAACTGGGATTTTCTTTTCATGAAGATATAACTATAAATATGTAGATTTTTTTCACACACCTGAATTATCTTTGCTTTATTAAATGAATACAAAGCTCCTACTATGTGCCAGCTATTCTGCTAAAAATTAGGGATATGTAAAATTTATCGTCTATTG
>NW_003852408.1:29638173-29642050 GCF_000181295.1 Otolemur garnettii
AGAGAAATTGAGTTGGGGGAGCACCCAGAAAAGTAACCAGTGGTGTGAGTCTCCATGCCCTTCCACTGGCCACTTATATTAGCTGTGAAGCAAAATTATGTATTACTCACTAACACAGCAGAAATTCTCTTAATGTGGCTTGCCTATTTGTTCTGTGTACATAAGAGGGAAGAGGAAGAATATTTCCTTGCTTTCTCAAAACCTAAGCAAAAATGTAAAATAAGTAGAATTTGTCCTTACACATTTTATACCTTCTTTTTTGGAAATGCTTCTCCGGCTGCCCTGATGATTAGTCCTGCCCCGTGTTCCCTGATCCCCCCAGTTGTATTAATCCATTCCTATCTTGTCTCCAAATCAAAGTAGCCCATTCCCTTGGTGTGACTATTTTTGCAAAGTGTGAAGGGATAAACTGCTTAAACTGCTGAGGAAATTAGTTTACACTGATTTGAGGATGTCTAATTGATTCAGACCCTTTTAGGGGTACTTGGAGATTACTATATTTATAAAATATAGCCATATTATAGAAAATTTGAAAACAAGAACATTTTTTGTTATTTTGGTGTCTATCCCTCCAATTATTTTTCTGAATGTTTTACTGGTTTACTCTAGTGTACATATAAAAATTATTATTTTTAATGTAAACCTAACCACATTCTTGGATGCTGTGTTCTCTCTCTCTCTCTCTATATATATATATATACATATGATACTTATTAATTTTTAAAGGATGAAAGATCAAAGTTTGGGTGATTAAAAAAGGTAAAATATAGGAGTTCATGATTTATATTTGGGGTTAGGTGAGAGATATGTTTGTTGGTGGAGAGGAATTGCAAAGTAGTCTGGCCAGCTTTTGGTAGGAGTCTGGCCCAAGGACAGCTCCCTTGTTTTTTGGTTTCCAGCTTCATAGCTTCCATCTCTTTTGAAGTAACATGCTTTGAGACAATAAGATTTTTTAAAAGCATGGTTTCTAAGGTAGTATCTAGGGAAGCATTAGGTGTACAGTTTGAATTTGGGGACTGCCTAAGAAACATTTGATGCTTTCATTCTTTGTCTATAACTGTTGCTATTACAAATTTTAGTTTTTATAAATTTACAAGGTATCTTTAAGAAACTTAACTTACCAATTTGATCTTTTAATATTTAGGACTGTTCGGATAAATTCGAGGATTTAAATATGACCCCATTTGATCATCTTACAAAAGTAAAATCAAGAACAAAGCTTTTAGGAAAGAGCCCAGATGATAACCATAATCGTACAAAACGTTCTACAAGACCATATACTGCACCAGAGATTAACAAAAGACGAGAAAACTACCCCAGAAAAGTTTCAAGTCCTCGAATGGTTTCGGCAGGCTTAGTTCATATAAATGACGTAACTACAGACTATGAAATGCGTAAAATGCGGCAAAAAAAAAAATTAAAAGAGGATATTGAAAAATGTTCGCTCATTTGTGATATTATCCAAATGTTAAACAGGTCAGAATGATATATGAGGCCAACCGTCAGAGTATCATTTCTCCATTAACAAAATGGTTTGGAGATCTCTCCTTTTGTGTGATAGAAGTCAGCAACCAAATTTCATCTTGTTAGACCATTTTGTTTTGATTAAAATGAAAAAATAAACACACTTGATGTAAATGTGTTTTGTACCTTTGAACTTGGAGAACAAGCCCAGAAATACATTATCAGTTATGTTCACTAGCAAAGTTTTCTAAGCTTTTACCTTTTCCACTATATAATACCACTCCAATTCATATTTCTCTGACTGCTCCAATCTTTTTTATACTCTCAATTATCCCTATGTACCCAATTTCCAGGAGATAGGGTCCTTCCAGGTCACCCAAGCTAGACTGCAATCGTGCGCTTGAAGCTCACTGCAGCCTCAAACTCCTGGGTTCAAGTGATCCTCCTGCCTCAGCCTTCCAGATCTCTGGGATTATAGTACTCAGCCATTGCACCTGGCTTTTTATTTATTTATTTATTTATTTATTGAGACAAAGTCTCACTATGTCATCCTTAGAGTGCCGTGGCATCATAGCCCACAGCAACTTCAAATGCTTGGATTCAAGAGATCCTCTTGCCTCAGCCTCTTGAGTACAGCATGACAACTGGCTGGTTTTTCTATTTATTTTTTTTTTTTTTTTTGAGACAGAGCCTCAAGCTATTCCCCTGGGTAGAGTGCTATGGCATCACAGCTCACAGCAACCTCCAACTCCTGGGCTCAAGAGAGTCTCCTGCCTCAGCCTCCCAAGTAGCTGGGATCACAGGCACCTGCCACAGCGCCTGGCTATTTTTTGGTTGCAGCCGTCATTGTTGTTTGGTGGGCCCAGGCTAAATTCGAACCCACCACCTTAGGTGTATGTGGCTGGCACCTTAGCCACTTGAGCCACAGGCGCCAAGCCGGTTTTTCTATTTTTAATAGAAACAGGGTCTCACTTTTGCTCAGGCTGGTCTTGAATTCCTGAGCTCAAGCAATCCACCCTTCTCAGCCTACCAGAGTGTTAGGATTATAGGTGTGAGCCACTGCGCCCAGCCACGTTATGGAACTTATTACTTTTAACATCATCTAATATTGTATCTTTTTACACAATAATGATAAAGAACATATTTAATATTAGTTACTACAGCATCTCCTACACTGTCATGACTTTCTAAGTAACTCTAAAGACTGTGTAAAGGGCTTCTTTAATAACATCAAACTACATAGGAAGCTGCATAAAATTGTAGAAACTGAACAAAATGTAATCTGAGTAGCTAAATCAACATAAGATTTAAACAAGAGACTTCAGAGAATTTGGTTCTATTTGCATAGAGTACAGTACTTGGGTCTCAAATCCGTTTGCCTCATTAAGCTTTTTTTTTTTTTTTTAGTGTTGAGGATTCATTGAGGGTACAAGAAACCAGGTTACACTGATTGCATTTGTTAGGTAAAGACCCTCTTACAATTGTGTCTTGCCCCAAAAGCTGTGGCACACACCAAGACCCCATCCCCTCGCTCCTTCCTGCTCTCTTCTATTCCTTTCCCCACCCCTCCCTTCTTCTTCTCTCTCTGCTCTCCCCTTCCTCCACCCCTGCCGTGTCATTAATTGTCATTAATTGTCCTTATATCAAAATTGAGTACATAAGATTCATGCTTCCCCATTCTTGTGATGCTTTACTAAGAATAGTGTATTCCACTTCCAACCAGGTTAATACAAAGGCTATAAAGTCTCCATTTTTTTAATGGCTGAATAGTATTCCATAGTGTACATATACCACAGCTTGTTAATCCATTCCTGGGTTGGTGGGCATTAGGCTGTTTCCACATTTTGGTGATTGTAAATTGAGCTGCAATCAACAGTCTTGTACAAGTGTCCTTATGATAAAAGGATTTTTTCCTTCTGGGTAGATGCCCAGTAATGGGATTGCAGGATCAAATGGGAGGTCTAGCTTGAGTTCTTTGAGGGTTCTCCATACTTCCTTCCAAAAAGGTTGTATTAGTTTGCAGTCCCACCAGCAGTATAAAAGTGTTCCTTTCTCTCCACATCCATGCCGGCATCTGCAGTTTTGAGATTATTGTGATGTGGGCCATTCTCACTGAGGTTAGATGGTATCTCTGGGTGGTTTTGATTTGCATTTCGTTAATAATGAGGGATGATGAGCATTTTTTCATATGTTTGTTAGCCATTCGTCTGTCGTCTTTAGAGAAGGTTCTATTCATGTCTCGTGCCCATTGATATATGGGATGGTTGGCTTTTTTCATGTGGATTAATTTGAGTTCTGTATAGATCCTAGTTATCAATGGGAAATATCCTTTCCCATTGTGCAGATTGTCTGTTTGCTCTGGTTGTTGTCTCCTTAGCTGTACAGAGCTTTTCAGTTTAATTAAGACCCATTT
>NW_003852408.1:29642500-29645485 GCF_000181295.1 Otolemur garnettii
GCCACAATGCCCGGCTATTTTTTGGTTGCAGCCATTATTGTTGTTTGGCAGGCCCAGGCTGGATTTGAACCCACCATCTTAGGTGTATGTGACTGGCACCTTAGCCGCTTGAGCCACAGGTGCTGAGCCTCTTCATGAAGTCTTTCCCCAGGCCAATATCTTCCAGTGTTTTTCCTATGCTTTCTTTGAGGATTTTTATTGTTTCATGCCTTAAATTTAAGTCCTTTATCCATCTTGAATCAATTTTTGTGAGTAAAGAAAGGTGTGGGTCCAATTTCAGTTTTACATGTGGATATCCAGTCCTCCAGCACCATTTATTGAATAGCGAGTCTTTCCCCCAAGGTATGTTCTTGTTTGATTTATCAAAGATTAGGTGGTTGTAAGATGTTAGTTTCATTTCCTGGTTTTCTATTCGCTTCCAAACATCTATGTCTCTATTTTTGTGCCAGTACCATGCTGTCTTGACCACTGTGGCTTTGTAGTACAGCCTAAAATCTGGTATGGTGATGCCCCAGCTTTGTTTTTATTAATAAGAACCACCTTAGCTATACTGGTTTTTTTTGGTTCCATACAAAATGCAGAATCATTTTTTTCCAAATCTTGAAAGTACAGTGTTGGTATCTTAATAGGGATGGGATTGAATAGGTAGATTGCTTTGGGAAGTATAGACATTTTAACAATGTTGATTCTTCCCAGCCATGAGCATGGTATATTCTTCCATCTGTTAATATCCTCTGCTATTTCCTTTCTTAGTATTTCATAATTTTCTTTATAGAGGTCCTTCACCTCCTTTGTTAGGTATATTCCTAGGTATTTCATTTTCTTTGAAGCTATGGTGAAGGAAGTTGTGTCATTAATTAGCTTCTCATCTTGACTATTATTGGCATATACAAAGGCTACTGACTTGTGGACATTGATTTTATATCCTGAGACATTACTGTATTTTTTAATGACTTACAGGAATCTTGTGGTTGAGTGTTTGGGGTTCTCTAAATATAAGATCATATCATCAGCAAAGAGGGAGAGTTTGACCTCCTCTGCTCACATTTGGATGCCCTTTATTTCCTTGTCTTGCCTAATTGTATTGACTAGAACTTCCAGCACTATGTTAAATAGTGACAGAGAACAACCTTGTCTGGTTCCAGTTCTAAGAGGAAAAGCTTTCAGTTTTACTCCATTCAGTAAAATATTAGCTGTGGGTTTGTCATAGATAGCTTCGATCAGTTTCAGAAATGTGACATGTATGCCTATACTCTTCAGTGTTCTAATTAGAAAAGGATTTGGATTTTATCAAATGCTTTTTCTGCATCTATTGAGAGGATCATATGGTCTTTGTTTTTGCTTCTGTTAATCCAGTGGATAACACTTATGAACTTGCGTATGTTAAACTAGCCTTGCATCCCTGGGAAGAAACCTCCTTGATTGTGATGTGTGACTTTTTTAATGATAAGCTGTAATCTATCGGCTAGGATTTGTTGAGAATTTTTGCATCTACATTCATTAGTGAAACTGGTCTGAAATTCTCCTTTTTAGTTGGGTCTTTTCCTAGTTTTTGGTATCCGGGTGATGTTTGCTTCATAGAATGTGTTGGGGAAAATTCCAATTTTTTCCTCCTCAATTTTTTGGAATAATTTCTGCAGTTACAAGAATAAGCTCTTCCTTGAAGGTTTGATAGAATTCTGATGTGAAGCCATCTGGACCAGGGCATTTTTTGTTGGAAGACTTTTTATTGTTTCTTTAATCTCAGTGCTTGAAAATTGGTCTGCTCAGAAGCTCTATTTCTTCCTGGCTAAGTCTAGGGAGAGGGTGTGATTTCAAATATTGATCCATTTCCTTTACATTGTCAAATTTCTGGGAATAGCATTTCTGGTAGTATTCAGAGATGATCTCTTGTACCTCTGTGGCAATAGTTGTAATTTCCCCTTTATCATTTCTGATTGAATTTACTAGAGATTTTACTTTTCTATTTCTAGTTAGTCTGGCCAAAGGTTTATCTATTTTATTTATTTTTTCAAAAAAAAACTTCTTATTTCATTACTTTTCTGAATGATTCTTTTGTTTTCAATTTCATTGATCTCTAGTTTAATTTTGGATGTTTCTTTTCTTCTGCTGGGTTTAGGCTTAAATTGTTCTTTTTCCAATTCTGTAAGTTGGCTTGTGAGTTTGTTAATGTGCTCTCTTTCTGTTTTTCAAATATAGGCATCTAAAGTGATAAATTTTCCTCTCAAAACTGCTTTTGCAGTATCCCACAGGTTTTGGTAGTTTATGTCTTCATTGTTGTTATGCTCAAGGAAGGTAATGATTTCCTGTTTTATTTCTTCCTGCACCCAACTGTCATTCAACAGAAGGTAGTTTAATTTCCATGCCTTTGTGTGGGGTTGAAGGTTTTTGTTGGAGTTGAGTTCCACCTGTAGTGCCTTGTGGTCTGAGAAAATACAAGGTAAAATTTCAATTCTTTTGATTCTGTTAAGGTTTGTTTTGTGTCCTAGGATATGACTAATTTTGGAGAATGTTCCATGGGGCAATGAGAAGAATGTATATTATTTATCTTTGGGATGGGGTATTCTATATGGGTCTACCACGCACAGTTGTTCTAGGGTCTCATTTAAGTCTCTTATATCTTTGTTTAATTTCTGTTTAGAGGATCTGTCTAGCTCTGTAAGAGGAGTGTTAAAATCCCTTATTATTATGGTATTATAGGATAACATATTGCTCAGACTGAGTAAGGTGTGTTTCAAGAATCTGGGAGCATTTAAATTGGGTGCATAAATATTTAGAATTGAAATGTCTTCTTGTTGTATTATTCCCTTGACCAATATAAAGTGACCATCTTTGTCTTTTTTGACTTTAGTTGCTTTAAATCCACATGTATCTGAAATTAAGATGGCAACTCCTCTTTTCTTCTGAATTCTGTTTGCCTGAAAAATTGTCTTCCAGCCTTTAACTTAGAGTTTTAATTTGTCTTTTGAAGCTAGGTGTGTTTCC
>NW_003852408.1:29645945-29671075 GCF_000181295.1 Otolemur garnettii
CTTAGCAGGATATAGAATTCTGGGCTAGAAATTTTTCCATTTAAGTAGATTAAAGGTAGATGACCATTGTCTTCTTGCTTGGAACATTTCATTAGAGAAGTCTACAGTCACCCTGATGGATTTGCTCCCGTAGGTCAACTGGTGCTTACTTCTGGCAGCTTAAAGAATCTTTTCTTTTGTCTTGACTTTGGACAGGTTCATCACAATGTGTCTTGGAGAAGCTCTGTTAGAGTTGAGGTGACCTGGGGCCCAATATCCCTCTGAAAGGAATGTGTCAGAATCTTTGCTGATATTTGGGAAATGTTCATTTATAATGTTCTCTAGTATGGCTTCCATTCCCCTGGGTCATTCTTCTTCCCCTTCTGGGATACCTATAACTCATATGTTTGAATGCTTCATAAAGTCCCATAATTCTGTCAGTGTACATTTTGCTTCCTCTCTCTTCTTTTCTGCCTCTTTAACTATCTGAGTTATCTCAAGAGCTTTGTCCTCCACCTCTGAGATTGTTTCTTCTGCATGGTGTAATCTGTTGTTGATACTTTCTATTGAATCTTTAAGTTCCATAATTGACTGCTTCAGTTCCTTCAGCTCTGCTATATCCTTTTTATAGTCTTCATATCATTCATCTCTTACTTGATTCTGTTTTTGGATTTCCTTTTGGTTATTTTCCACTTTATCAGCAGTTTCCTTCATTGTTTCCATCATTTCCTTCATTGTTTTCATCATCTGTATTCTAAATTCCATTTCAGTCATTTCTAACATTTCTTTATAGGTGGAATCCCCTGCAGTAGCTACCTCACAGTCCCTGGGGGGGGGGGTGCTCTGGACTGGTTTTTCATGTTGCCAGGAGTTTTCTGCTGACTCTTCCTCATGAGTGTTTCATCTGTTTCCTTGCCCTATTTTTCCTTTCACTTCCCCTTACTCTTTAAGTTGCCATGCTTCTGGCTTAGGGTTTCGATGAGTCCTTTTGGTACAAGACCAGAAGGATGAGAACATTGAAGAGCAAGAAGTGAAAAAAGAAAGAAAAAAGAGAAAGGATAGGGGATGGGTAAAAGGGAATATTGACAAAGAGAAGGGAGGCATGGAAAGAGGGAGACAGGAGCAATACAGGTGTACAATAGGGTACTTTGACCTAACCTTAAAAACCACCAACCTCTGGGGGTGCTGGGTTGGGTGGTTCCCTTGAGGTCAGTAGCTCTTTGCTAGCCTGTTCAGACATAGTACCCCACCTCCACCAAGTAGAGAGGAAAGACAAAAATGGTATAAATCAAACCAAAACAAGCAAACAGAAAACATTACAGGATAAAATTGGGAGAAAAACCAAATAATAGGGGTAGAAACACTAGCAAAAATGAAGTTCTAATTGTTAAAGAAGGCAACAATGGAAAATTATATTTAAGGTAGAAAAATGAAGAAAAAAAAGAAAAGAAAAATCTATAAGGAAAATGTAGAAATTAAAGAAAAAAAACAAAAAAATAGAAAATAAAAACAAAAAGAAAAGTGTATATATCTTACTGGATATTGTCTGGGCAACAGCTGGTCTTCTGGGGTATGAGATGTTAATCACAATGCTGATACAGCTGTTCAAGATGGAGACTGGAGGCCTCTGCTGATTTCTCAAACCCCACAGAGTGGAGAGCCTAAATCTCTCCCCAGCCCACTTAAAAGGCACTTTAAACTGCTAACCTTGGCTAAGCAGTTTTCCCAGGAAAGCACTTGTCACTGGGATCACTCCTGGCTATCCTCTTATCCAGTGTGCCAAAACTGGTCTCACTTTATGCCCCTGAGGGCCAGGGCTATAAAGCATCTCAGTCCCCGCCTTTAGGCTGCTCAGTCACTAGATTACTTGGTCTTGCCTGATCCTTGCTCTGTGACCCTGAGGGTGGAACTTGCCAGGGCAGTTTGCCCACAATGGCTTTGTGCAGCCCACAGCTGAACACTATTAGCTCCATCCGGCCCAGCAGCTCAGTCTAGGGCCTCAGACAAAACTTAAAAGTCCTCTGCACTCTTGCCCAATTTCTCCCAAGGTAGTCCAACTGAGTGTCAAGTCCAAAAAAAACATCTCACAGGTAAGGCCTTTCCAGTCTACATTCTCACTGCTGCTGTACTTATAGCTGCCGGCGGGATCAGACCAAAGAAAGACACGCCCAAAGACTTCCCAGTTTTCCTCATGAGTCCTCCTCATGGGAGTCTCTCCCTGTGTCCCCAAAGGGATGCGTCTGGGCAGATCCCACCAGCCAGAGATGTCTGGAGTCTTCTCTCCCCAGTCTCACCATGCCCTGTTGCAAGGAAGCTGTTACTCGGCCGCCATCTTGCTCCTCCCTTCTTCTTAAGCTTTTAATGGTAGTATTGTGATAAGCAATTAGAAATTTTCTATCATGTAAATCTCATGACTCTTAAATTTTCTTTCTAAAAGTCTTTTTAACTCATATGCCTTATTCAAGGAAGAATTCCTTTTTTTTTTTTTTTTTTTTGAGACAGAGTCTCATTATGTCGCCCTCAGTAGAGTGCTATGATGTCACAGCTCACAGCAACCTCAAACTCTTGGGCTTAATTGATTCTCTTGCCTCAGCCTTCCAAGTAGCTGGGACTACAGGCACCTGGCACAATGCCCAGCTATTTTTGTTGTTGTTGTAGTTGTCATTGTTTAGCAGGCCCAGGCCGAGTTCGAACCCACCAGCTCCAGTGTATGTGGCTGGCACCCTAACCACTGAGCTACGGGGTGCGGAGTCAGAATTCCTTATTTATTAAACATCTACAATATGCTAGATACTTTTGCTAAACATTAGGAATATACTCAGTGAGTAACACAATATTCTCAAGGAGTACACAATCTACTTGTAACACCAACACACAAGTAATTAGAGTTGTGAAAGTGCTATTTCAAGAAATACTACAGAACTTCATCAGAGGACGTTTTAGCTGAAGTGACTATGCTAGTTTGGGTCCCCCCAAAAGCAGACACTGAAATAGGATTAGACACATGAGATAGTCAGAATTATTGTCCTCCAAGTGCATCCACATACTAATCCTAGGAACATGTGAATGTAACTTTTTGAAAGATTGAATTAAATGTCTTCTGATGGGGAGATCATCCTGCATTATCTGTTGTTTTTTTTGTTTGTTTGTTTATTGGTGGGGATTTATTCAGGGTACAAAGAACCAAGTTACATTGATTGCATTTATTAGGTAAAGTCCCTCTTACAACTGTGTCTCGCCCCCAAAAGGTGTGTCACACACCAAGACCCCCATCCTCCTCCCTCTGCTGTTTTTTTTTTTTCCTTTGAGACAGAATCTCACTCTCCTCCCCTCAGTAGAGTGCCCTGGCATCACAGCTCACCACAACTCAAACTCCTGGGCTTGAGCAATCCTCTTGCCTCAGCCTGAGTATCTGGGACTACAGGCATGTGTCACTATACCCAGCTAGTTTTTATATTTTTAGTAAAGACGGTGTCTCACTCTTGCTAGGTTGGTCTCAAACTCCTCAGCTCAAGCAATCCACCTGCCTCGGCCTCCCAGAGTGCTAGGATTATAGATGTGAGCCTCCATGCTAGGCCTAACCTGGATTATCTGGATGGGCACAATATAACCAAAAGGGTTAAAGTTAAAGAAGGAAATGTGAGGACAGAAGCAGAAGTGTGGGTGAAAGATTCAACTAGAAACAAGTTTAAGCTAACATTCCAGAAGGCCCAGTAGGTAAAAGTCTGGGCTTCTCAGACCATCACCCCCACTGCCCTCCCCCACCCCCCATGCTGCAAACACAGAGTTTTTATAACTCCCTAAGCTGTTCACAGCAGTCAGTTTAGCATCACCCTAGTTCAAACAGCATGCTTAGCAAATTAAATGATTAAGATCTGAGTGGGCAAGTCTAAGTAAATTGGGATCAATACAGTTGTAAGCTACCTTTAGAGCACTGTATCTGTTATTTTTATGATTTTGCGACTACTGTACTGACATTTGTTTTCTTCTGTTTTCCTTACTACCTCACTATTTACAGCCAGGGTAAAAGCCTTTCTCTCTATAATTAATTTTGCTCAATAAAAGACCCCTGTGGCTTTCGCTTTAGGCAGCACTTCTTGGCCATTCTTTATGCATTATAGAGTGGCTGCCTCTCCCAGCCTGGTCGGTCGGTTATTGCACTACTAATAACTAAGTGTGAGTGTTTTCTTTCCATTATACCCCTCCTCTGGTCCATCCACCAAAGTGGAATGGCAACACAGAAGTTGGAGGAATACTGGGCCATGAGGCAAAGGAGGCAGCAGGCCTCTAAAATCTAGAAATCAGATTCTCCCCTAAAGCCTCCAGAAGAAATGCAGCCCTGCCAATCCATTTTAAACTTCTGACCTCCAGAACTACAAGAGAATAAATGTATGTTGTTTTAAGCCACTAACTTTGCAGCAATTTGTTTCAGCAGTGAAACTAATACCACATGCAAAAGATTTGAAAATCCTGTGAGGAAAATGGAAAGGGTGTTGGAGATGGCTGGGAGAGCCGACAGCCATGACATAGGGCTAACAGTTGTGGAGAAGAAGGAAGAAAAGGTGGAATAAGAAATGTCTTTGACTGCAGTGCCATTCTAATAGAAGGAAATTACAGCAGGGCTGCTGGGGAGTGATCCAGCCAAAGCCATTTATCACAAAAGGCTGTTGTCTCCCAGGAAGGGGCCAGACTTGCTATCCTTCCTGCCAGGGGTAGGGACTAGGAAAAGGGTGAGGCGGGTATGGTAGACAAAATAATGCCCCCACTTCCCCTAAAGATGCCTACATCCTAAGCCCAAGAACCTGTGAAAAAGTTCACATGGCTAGGGGAATTAAGGTTGCTAATCAACTGACCGTAGAGAGGGAGATTACACTGGCTTATCTGGCAATGCCTGACATAATCACAAGGGTCTTTAAAAAGTTGAAGAGGAGGGGCAGTGCCTGTGGTTCAAAGGAGTAGGGCACTGGATCCATATGCCAGAGGTGGTGGGTTCAAACCCAGCCCTGGCCAAAAACTGCAAAAACAAAAAAAAAGTAGAAGAGGAAATTGGAGGAAGAACCGGAGAAATGGCAGTGTGAGGACACAGTCCAGCACTGTGGACTTCAAAGGTGGACAAAGAGGGTCACAAGCCATGGAATATGAACAGCCCTAAAAGGTAGGAAGGCCAGGAAAATGGATGCCACCAAAACAAATACACATCTGGCAACACTTTGATTTTAGCTCAGTGAAATCCATTCTGAACTAGAAATGCAAAATACTAAATTTTCACACTTGTCAGCCTCCACCACAGCATGAGCCAATCATCCCTTATGATAAATCTGTTTATAACACACACACACACACACACACACATTCTATTGGTTGTTTCTCTGAAGTAACCTAATATACCCACAGTAGGAAATCTGAGAGTCACCATTTCTTGGCCTCCACGGTCCACCTGTTCCACCACATACATTCAGGAGAACCTCTAAGGTTCCTGTGGGCCTCTCTTGCTGACAGGATTTAGAAGGGGGAGTTAATGAGATGAACACGGCCCTCACCACTGCAGTTGCTCTCAGGGCCTCAGTTGGGCCTCATCTCCCTCCTCCATTGTCCAGTCGAACTTCTCACCCCTTCAGCTTTCCCCTTGGTGGGTCTTGGAGGCTTAATTGATGGGAGAAACCCAAATGCTCATTCTTGAGGGGGGGTCTAGCCAATAAACAAGAAAAGAATTGTTTAAAATTGGCTATTAATTTGAGTATTGTCTTTTTGGTTCTTAAAGTTTAAAATAATGTTTAACGTATTGTAAGTAAGATTGTAATGTAATGTATTGTAAGTAAGATTGTAAGAAAATCAACTGAGGTCCCAAATTACTATAGCTCAAACTATATACTCTTTTTGAGACACAGAATCTCTCTTTTGCTGAGAAATTCTCATAGTAAGGAAATGCCATTGAGACCTCTATGTCCTCATACGCTGGATACCCTACAGGAGCAATAACCATGGAAAGGGCCAGAAAGCCTCTGCCTCCACTGATTCAAATACTTGGTTGTGTCTAATTCACTAGGTTATGTACACCTGTTTGAGAAAAGGCTCTTCTTGTCAAGGCAAATTAGAATCTGTATTTCTACAGCCACACAAGGAAAATAAAAGCATAAACTCAATTCAATAAATCTTTATTGAGCTCCCACAGGGTGCATGAATTTAGGGTCCATAATTTACTTAGGTAGAAAAGTGTTACTTAAGCCCCCTTTTTAAAAAAAAGTAAATTATAACTTCTCTATATACTTCAAGTGAATCATTTAACATGAGTGAGGCTCAGTTTGATGTTACTGTAAGTGTTAACAGAAGAGAAAGGGGAAGGATAAACATTTTCCCTTCTATCAGAAAAGAGTCTGGTGTCAGGCTAAACTAGCCTGCTGGTTTAACAACAGTTCATCAAAAAGGCTAGAGGATCTGGAAGAAAGAGATGTACTTGGAAGTACCATCCTCTGAGGGCTCATCCCCAAGAGGATAGAAAAATACCAAAAATATCAACTGGCTCAAAAATTATATTGAGAGATGAAGAGAGGAGTTAGTCACATCTTAGGGAAAAAAATTCAAGAACCCATGACACTACCTGTGGCTGGATTAATAATTCCAATGTTTCCTTAGAGTTCTTATACCACTCTGAGCTAGACAGAGGGATTATTAACTCATTCCCCTTTTAAAAAAGTGGTTTTAAATGATAATTCTCCAGTGCACCAACTGTATTTTCAAGTATAATTCTGGTATTTGTACCTAGCAATACAGAAGATAAAGCAGCAAGGAGAAGTGTCAAGTATATAGGACATAAAATGATTTGGCAGCCCTAGAATTCCCAGTTTGAGTCTTTTTTATCAGGAAAATCACATTCTGGTTCAGTCCAAGGTAACACGGGAGGCAGTGATATTGATGGCTTGTTATAAGCAGGAGGCAACAGTGAAAGTATTGAATCCTGGCTTTCTTCTTTCATCTGTTAAAGAAACTCAAAATAAGGCTGCTGGTACATAAATTCAATGCATTGGCTTTGTTAGCAACAAATTTTAAAGAAATCATGTTAAAAATATTTAAAATAGTTTTTGAGTATTTTTCCTAAAAATGTCTTTCATCCTGGTCATCTGAAAACAGTAAGAAGAGATGAACTGATTTTTATCAGAATTATTTTGCCCTTTTATCATTTCTAGCCAATATAGAAAATGTCTCTAAATTAATCAACATGCACTGAGCATACTATAACTTATGACCATAGTCCAGTTTATTTTTACTCATTTTGTTTTAGAGAATGAAAATATTTTAGAAAGTTTTTCAATTAGACTAAAAAGGTTTTCTTATTTGTCATTTTATTTTGTTATTACGTTATTAAGAATCTTGGCAACCCAAGTATCCCATCATTTTATTTTGTTATTAAGTTACTAAAAATCTTGGTAACCCAAGTATCCCATCTAAGTTTTTAAATTAGACTAAAAAGGTTTTATTATTTTTCACTTTATTTTGTTATTATGTTATTAAGAATCGTGGTAACGGGCGACGCCTGGCACCAGTCCCAAATGCCGGAGGTGGCGGGTTCAAACCTAGCCCTGGCCAAAAAATGCCAAAACAAACAAACAAACAAGAATCTTGGTAACCCAAGTATCCCACCAAGTCAACAAAAATGAGTGACATTTTAATGCTACTTAAAAACATCTAGACAACAGATAGATCAGCTTACCTGTTTGAAGAAAACATGAGACAATAAACTGCTTGCTGATGGCCTGAAATTTTTAAAAAAGTTATTAAAAGAGAATTTCATATTAGAATGTAGATTTTGGTATGTAAGTCATTAGAAATTAGGTTAGAGCTATAAAACCCATTATTAAAAATTAAAAAGAAAAAAAATATATGTAAGAAACCCAATTCTCAGCTCTAATCTTGACTAACGGGAAGAAATAATTCTAGGGGTATCCTTCAAATAATCCACACTCAACATTTATTGGACACATTCTGTTTATAAGAAACTATGCTAGGCATTAAGGAGCTAAAAAATAAATAAGACACACATCTTGTTTCCAAAATACTACAGGTAAAATACAGTTACCTATGAAAATAATACATACTAATATGATAGCAGCACCTTATACTTTTATACTGCTTAGAAGTTTCTAAAACATCTTAACATAAATGCATTAATTAATGTCCAGAAAGAGTAACCGAATTTTACAAGGTGACTTGCTCAATTAAATCTGGAGCCCAACTCTTCTGATTTTGAATCTAGGATTCTTTCCATTTGCTTATTGCCTCCAGTTATTCTTAGCATTGATATTTTCTAAATTAGACTATAATTTTCACTCAGAATACTGATAAAAGATTTGAATTTTATGGGACAGGCAATATAACAAACATCACACCTTTTCTCAGGATCTTGTTGCAAACAGAGCTGTACCAAGCTAAAGAAGGCAGGAGAAAAGGTTTTTGAGGATGGTGTATGTAACCGGTCACTATTTACTGTGTGAGTTCCACTGGAGACGAGTACACTTTCTCCAATCCCAGAGTCTACACCTGATCGGGAACTTTTCATTCTGGATTCTGATTGAGGGAAAATACTGATATCCAATGGGCTATAAGGAGGACCTTTCAGTTTCTGTAATAGCATCTAAAAGAAAAAAAAAAATTCCTTTAATACTTTTTAGGCAAGATGTTAATAATAATAAAGCTCCTAAGAGTCTATACAGCAAACAGGTTTAAAAGAAATTATCTAGAATGTAAGATATCTTATAAAAGGCAAGTAGTTCAGGGATTTCAGGAGCACTTACCTGAGTACTATGCATGTCCTGGAAAGGTACTTTCCCACTGGCTAATTCACATGCTGTAATCCCAACACTGTAAATATCTGACTTCAAATTATATCCATGTAAATCCTGTTGAACACAATTAATTTGAAGTCATTTAATGTAAATAACTTAACAAAGATTACATACATGTGCTCTTCTGATAAAGCACAGTGAATAATGGGAGAGAAAACCCCTATAAGCAAGAAATCAAGATATACCTGACATATGGTATATAATTTTAAATTCCTAACATAATTGACAAGAAAGAGAAAAAAGAAAGTCTTGCAGTAAGCCATTCACCAACCCAAATATAAGGACACAAATGTCTTTTAGTCAAACTCAGAAGACATTCAACACACAGACAACCCCATTAAACGGCCACACCTGACCTGTCTCAGTAGTTCTGGACTCAGCCATGGCTGCACTGACGTGCTGAACTGTGGGAAATCATACACAGCCCTATGCCTCTGTCCGTGCTTAATCAAACTATGCAGACGGGAAAGGCCCGAGAGAGTCACCAGACCATCACCAGAAATGAGGATATGGCTGGCTTTAAAACTCCTAGAACAAAAAGAAACAATCCTAAGTACTAAGGAACTGGGCAATGAAGAAAGAATAAAAATCTGGTCAGAATAAATCCATGTATTCTCTTGGAAAATAATACCCATTATAAAAGAGTAGTATGTAATATATACTGCTATATATGCAAGAAATGTTCAGGGAATTAAGGAATTATTTCAGCTACTAAATACAGCACTAAAATAAGAAAGATAAATGATAGCTACATGTTTGGAATTAATATTTTTTTCAAACAAAGAGTGGGATCAAATTATTAATTTCACCATTTTAGGATGCTATTATAAAACACCTAAGGAAAATCTAAAAACATCAATTAAATAATATTTAAAGCAAAAGTTTATAATTGAAGTTAAGAGCCAGGGGAAGTGGCTTATGCCTATAATCCCAGAGCTTTGGGACGCTAAGGTGGGAAGATCACTTGAGGCCCAGAGTTCAAGACTAGCCTAGAGGACACAGCAAGACCCCCATCTCTATATTTAAAAAAACAAAAACAGAAAAATTAGCTAGGTATGGAGAGCATGCCTATAGTCCCAGCTACTTAGGAATCTGAGGCAGGAGGATCACTTGAGGCCAGGAGTTCAAACAAACAAAATAAAAGCCTTTCTCGGTTTAACATCATTTATAAACAGGTCTTACAGAACAATTTCCTTTAATTGTCAGATAAATTATGATTTAATCTTGTTTTTCCATCTAAAGCAATTTGGAGCAATAGAGTAGAATGGCCAATAGTCTAGTAAGTATAATGAAACCTCACTTATAATACAGTGTGTTAGAATCCTTAGTTAATAAGAATGCCCCTAAGAACCCACAAATAGTAAGACAAAAAGCTTTAGGGAGTTTAAAACAAACAATAAGAAAGCAAGCCTATTAAAAGAAAATTAAATACAAAATAAAGTCCCAGTCTGTCTTGGAATAGCACTGTTTTTAGCATTCAGCCAATTACTTTTGCAACTACTATCTGGTAACAAGAGAACTGATACTTAAGAAGATAATCTCAAAGTGCTCCAAAATACTTAAGAAATCAAAGAAAGGCTAATGATAATCTGTACATTATATAAATGTGAGATGAGCTTAAAAAGCAGATAAAGAAGCTCTTTGCTTTAAAAAAAAAAATCTTCAAAGCAAAACAAAAAACCCAGCTAACCAGGATCCCACTCTGTATAGTTTATCCCCACTCCGTAAAGGTTCTCAGGCCCCTCTTTAGACGGAGACTGTGAGCTCCATGTGCAGCACCAAGCACGGTGCCAGAGGATGCCATCTACTGCATCTAGTGGCCCCTTCCTCCCTCAATTTTCATTTGTAAGTTTCCTAACCCTCGTTCTAACACTTAACTGCTCCTTCCTAAAAGTGCCCTGAAAGATTTCTCTCATTCTGTAAAATATAAATAAATAAATACCTATGAATACAGCCATTCTGATGCAGGTAATTCAACCCTCTCACCGCTCCAAAGAGAATATTTCTTATTAAACTTTCACTCATTCCTTCAGGAAAGTAGGTCCTCAAGAGTTGACTTGCTGAACCTGAAAGAAACCCCTGAAATCCTCAGATGAACACTGAAAGTGATTTTATTCCCAGTTATGTTTTAATGTTCTTTTCAACCACAAACACACATACACATCTGCCACTTTTTGCAGTCTGACCCTTCCCCATGCAAATATGATTTTCCTTCAGGAATCGTTAAAAGATTTTTTTTTCTAATGATACTCTAGAAATTAGGCAAAAGAATTAAATAAAATTTTCAATATTATTGAATAAAAATATATACTGTATATGCGTGTGTGTGTATTATGTATTAATCCAGAAGCAATTTCCAAAAGGTGTCCTAAAAATCAAAGCTCTAGGATCCATTCATTTATGTGTATTTATTCAAAACACTTATTGAACGCTACTTTGCACAAGTACTACGTGAGCATCTTGGGACACCAAAGCAAAAAATGTATAAATGATCTTTGTCCTCAAGAAGCACAAGTCCAGTGAGGGAGACAGACACACACACAGATGTTTACAATACAGTGAAATGAGCTTACAATGAAGAGAAAGAGAGACAGGGATGGTGTGCATAGGTGGAAAAACTACTTCTTCCTGAAAAATAACAGTAGCTCTCCATTGAAAGAAGGGAAAGAAGCTTAAAGAAGAGGTAGCTTGGGCAAAGAGATGGAATCTTAGAGAAGCAACGAGGATGTCACTGATCATCAATTTCAACTTCTAAAGACCAAAATTCAACATGAACCAGCAACAGAAATACATCATGAAATCGGGAATCAGCCATTAGATTTACAAATTAAAAGTAGTGAATCATAAACCTAAGATCCTGATCATCTTTATAATTATAGCATCCATACCAAATGATGAATTATTTACTAAAAACCAGTTATCTTACCATAGGCCATAAATGGAGAAATAACCCAAAGCCAGCTGCCAACAGTGAAAACTGTCCAGTAAGTTGTAATATTGGGATGCTGGAAAAAGTGGGATAGAATCACCGCTTTCTAGGATAAACACACAAGAGATGAAATATTTACAATCTTTTTTTCTTACACTGAAGGTGGTAGTAGTAGTGGCAGTTATTACTCAAGGCGTTTATTAGCACTAAGCACTGTCATTAATGTTTTCACCTCTTTAAACTTCACGACCACTCCATGAAGTATGTACTATTACAATTCCCACTTTACAGAAGACACTTAGGGGTAAGTCAGAAAACTTAGGCGAGAACACATAATTATTCACAAAAAAGAGTGAAAGTGGAATGTGAACTTAGACCGTCTGACTCCAGAGGACATATTCTTAATAACGATTCTATGTCCTTATTATAGGAACATTTAAAAACACTTAAAAATATAAAAATAAAAGTCCCTGGCTCGGCACCTGTGGCTCAAGCGGCTAAGGCGCCAGCCACATACACTAGAGCTGGCAGGTTCAAATCCAGCCCCGGCCCGCCAAATAATGATGGCTGCAACCAAAAAATAGCCGGAAATTGTGGCAGGCACCTGTGGTCCCAGCTACTTGGGAGGCTGAGGCAAGAGAATCGCTTGAGCCCAGGAGTTGGAGGTTGCTATGAGCTGTGATGCCATGGCACTCTACCCAGGGTGACAGCTTGAGGCTCTGTCTCAAAAAAAGAAAAGAAAAGTCCCTTCTAACACCCTATCATGGAGAGAATCACTGTGAATATTTTGGTATAGTTTCTCTCATCTTATTTTTCTGTGTAATATACATGTGTACATATATTTTAAAAATTGGGACACTATCAAAACAAAACGCCTTTATATCAAAAATGATTAGTGACAATAAAAATGGTATTATACCTGAAATGTAATTCTGTCAAAATTTATCAATTCAGAAATTAATTCTGCTTAACTGGATAAAAAGGAAATTGTTTGCTTTTGATTTTTTTAATCTCCCTATATGGCTATTTGTGATTGGACTGACCAGGAGTGTTATAAATCTCTAGACTAGTATTTTGAGTGATACTCATTTGAAGGAATAGTAATTACCAAATCTTGAATATGTTTGTTCTTTCATGTAATGGAGCTGGCTTCCAAGTATTCATTTCAGTTCTGTAACTGGGTGCTAATTAAGAAATCTACCTTTCTCTAACAGGAAGATCTATTAATTTGGGGGAAAAAAATTTTTAAAGATGTAATCTCCTCAAACAGACAATACATTAAAAACATTTGTCCCCTGGTATCCATAGGGGATTGGTTC
This sequence comes from Otolemur garnettii, assembly GCF_000181295.1. Classification (NCBI taxonomy): domain Eukaryota; kingdom Metazoa; phylum Chordata; class Mammalia; order Primates; family Galagidae; genus Otolemur; species Otolemur garnettii. Next base: position 29,659,013 of record NW_003852408.1, read on the forward strand.
CAGGACTCTGCAAGCATATCAAAATCCAAGAATGCTCAAGTCCTTTATATAAAATGGTGTAGTATCTTCCTATATACTTTAAAACATCTCCATATTACTTATAATATCTAATACAAGAATACAAAAGAATGCAAATGATATGTAAATAGTTGTTATACTCTTTTGTTTGTATTCTTATATGTTAAATCGTTAAAAAAAATACTTTCTATTAGTGATTGGCTAAATTCTCAGATACAGAACCCATGGATACAAAGAGCCAAGTGTCTCTTTTTCTTCATATTGTTACCTGTAAAGCTTTCAGGCGTTCTTCATTGCAGTTTTCCAGATTTGTAATTTTTATAGTTACCAGTGTTCCTGTAGGAGTATGCCGTGCAAGATGGACAGAAGTCAAGTTGTCAAATCCTCTTCCTATAATTGGACATAAAATTCAAGTTAACAACCAAAGATGGAAAAAATTGACAATTTGGACTTCATTAAAATCAAAAACCTCTGCTTTTCAAAAACTATTAAATGAAAAAGCAAGCTAGAAATTAAAAGTATTAATAATATTTATATCTGTTAAAACTTCTATCCAGAACATATTAAGAACTCTTACAACTATATAATAAGACAACAGGAAATTCAATTTAAAAAACAAGCAACAAAATAAAGATATAGGAATGGTTAATAAGCATATGAAAAGATGCTCAAAATAGAGAAGTGCAAATTAAAAAGACACACCATCACATATCTATTATAATAACTAAAATTGTGACTTGATAAACTGTGATATATTCAAACAATGAAATGCTATTCAGTAATCTCCTACCCCCACTTCCAGTGGCTGGCAACCACTGATCTGATTTTTGTCATGTAAATGGTAAAAGAAGAATGTAGTCTTCTGTGGTTAGCTTCTGTCACTAAACATTAATGCTTCTGAGATTCGTGCATGTCGTATCTATCAGTAGTAAATTTCTATTGCCAAACAATAGTCCATCATACGGATATACCACAATTTATCTATCCATTCATAAGATTGAGGGATATTTAGGCTGCTTTCAGTTTGGGGCCACCATAAATAAAGCTTCCAAAAACATCTGTGTACAGTCCTTAAGTAGACATAAGTTTTCTTTTTGGCAAATATGAGCATGAGACTGCTGGGTCATGTAGAGTGTTCAAGCTACCAAATTGTTCTTGAGAGTGGCTAACCCATTCTGCATTCCCATAAACAATGTAAGAGAGCTGCAATTGCTTGAAATACTCTCCAGCATTTGGTACTGTCAGTTTTTCAAATGTAAAACACCTAGTTTAAAGTGGCACCTATTAATAGGCACCTTTCTTCTCTCCACAGCCACCAAATTTTGTCAGTTTTATCTTTGAAACGAAGCTAATCTCTTCCTCTCTAGTGTTAGTGTCACTGCCTTAGTTCAAGTCCTGTTCTCTCTTCCTGGATATATGGAGTGACACTGTGCCCTGCATTCTCAACCAGGCACACACCAGAATAATGAAGGAATTACCTTAAAATACTTGTGCCTACGCATTCCTCAGTAATTTTGATTTAATTGCTCCATGATAGAATATAGGCACCACAGTTTGTTGTTGTTGTTGTTATTGTTAAGACAGGGTCCTACCCTGTGTCCTGAGCAGAGTGTAGTGGCATCATAGCTCACTGCAACCTCAGATTCCAGCTATGGACATCCTGCTGCCTCAGCCTTAGGAAGCCGCTGGGTCTACAGGTGCTTACTGCAACACTCAGCTGGGTTTTTCATTTTTTTAATGAGTTGGGGTTTCACTCTCACTCAGACAAGTCTTAAACTCCTGAGCTCAAGCAATCCTCCCACCTCAGCCTCCCACAGTGCTGGGATCACAGACAGGAGCCACTGCACCCAGTAGCACTGAAGATTTAACAAGACATGGGTAATGAGGATGATACTTGTGGTTGTGAATCAACAACCTACTGTATCTTTCAGACTGCTGCCAGAGCTGCTCTATCCTATATTTGGCATTTGATCAATAGGAAGTTCCCATGGTACAGCAGCTGAGAGCTTAGACCCTGTGGTCAGAAAAGTCTGGTTTCAAATCACAAGCTGTATGACTGTCTCAGAGCCTCAGTGCCCTCATCTGCAAAATGGAAGTGGCAAAGGGTTAAATGGAAAAAGGACATACCAAGTGTCAGCATAAAGCCTGTTAGATGCTAACACCATTGTCACTGTTCCACAAGTCTCTAGCATTAAGGACAATAGATCTCAAACTGCTGCCTTGAATCGTTAAAGCAGTAAGGTGGCTAAGGAGTGGTGGCCGCAGAGACAAATACACTGCATGGAATCCTTCGCAATGTGCTCCTAACCTAGCTCTCCAGATGTGTCTCCTACCACTACCCACTCTTTCCTAATTCCCACTTGAAGTCAGAGGAACTAAACGGTATTCTCCCTCTCACCATCTTTTCTCAGTCATTTCCTGACGTGAACACTTTTTACCTTTCCAGGACTGGTGCTTCCTTTCTAATTTTGAATAATTTGCGACCATGTACTGTTTTAGAAAAAGTTCTGTCCCAGCCACTCAGCTGCTCTCAGTTTCTTCCACACTCATTTCTCTAGCCAGTAATTTAGTGAGTTAGCAATATTGTTCAAAAGTTCCTTTTTTTGCTTTAGTCAGCCAGGATTGTTTTCTGTTGCTTGTACCAAAACTCTGATGAGAATACGGGCAAACTTTATTCTTCACGATTCAGCCCCTTTTGCCAGCTTTTTTGACTCCAGAGGTGGATGACTGGATGTTCCATCTCCTCTGTTCCCATACCATTTAGCACACAGCTCTACTACAGCACTCTCTGGTCAGCAAACAAAGCTATATTACATGTTCATCTTCCCAGAGAGGACGTGAACTCTTCAGGAGTTACACTGTGGTTCTGTATCCCTAGCACCTCACCCGGTAACTGCTTTGTAGTATTCAACAGGTGGTTTTGAATATTCAGAGCATACATAACATATACAAAGCTATAAACAGTAAGCCATCCTGAAAATATTGAAAAATGTGGGCCATTATTTCAAGAAAGGCATGAAATTAATTGAATCCATTTGACTGACACAAATCTAGCTTTATGTTGTAGGTGACAAAAGAAAAAGACTAGTGTGTAAAGCAATCTTGTGTCATTAATTCGCTTCTGGTAATGAAGAGTCAGTTATGTGAAATCCAGGACTATTACCTATTTCCACTTGGAGCTCATAGTGAGAAACGTTGGTGGAACATATCACTTCACGGGCCCTCGTGGATGGAGGCAACCGGGAAAGGGCCGGTTCATTGACCTGTATTTTTTAAAAAGATAGAAACAAAACAGGCATAAACTATTTTGGCTCTCCACTCCAATATAAAATACTGATACTGTATTTTCAAACACATAGATGGTTGTTCATCAGAAAGTGGCTAGCGCTGTTTTAAGATCTAAAAGGAATTTACCATTTGCTAACTGATGCCAGCTAGAATGCTATCAGCCTATGCGGGGAGGGAGAGCAGGAAAAGCAGATTTACAGCTAGCAAGAATATTCTCTAACACCATTTCTACTAAAATTTTTAGGAGTTGCTAAGAATGGCTGTTAATTCTTTGGGGTATCTGATAAATGTCTGAGGGAAGAGCTGCAGGGACCTGTGGGGATATTTTATGCTTATGTTCTTGCTTCAGGTGGTTGCCAACTATGTGCATTTCTGATACTGGGGACATACTCTGCCAGTGGAGGTTTTAACAGCCAAGGAACAATTTCCATACTGCAGTCTCTTAAAATCGCTGATGAAGTTTTTTACAAGAAGAAATGAATCAGAAGAGCACTCAGAGAAAACTAAACCCGAAGAGATAGAAGAATAGGGTACAGACCTCCTAAATGAATGCCTGTGTACTGATATGAGGTCTCATGGGGTGCTTTGGAGTGAGAGTAGTAGGCTTGCACTTGAATACAGTGGTAGTAACAACATGCATGTATGAGAAAGAAGAGGCCTGAACCACTGGCTTCTTATGACAGCCATCACGGTCTCCCCAGCACAAATAGTACCCCAAGGACATTTAGGAGCCTTTACAGACAACAACTTGTTACTGCCTCCAAGTTGGAGAGAAAGAAGAAAGGGAAGAAATAACATTACTATGTGCCAGGAATTGTGCTAACTACTTTTCACATCAGGATAAAGAGATAGAGTTTAAAATAGTGACAGAGGGAACAGTTATCCTACTTTATGGAATAAAGTGTTATCTGATTCTAGAACTGCAAATAAAGCCAATTAAGAAAGGAAAGCAAGAGTAAGAAAGAAAGAAGGAGGGAAAGGAAGAAAAGGAAGGAGTAGGAAGAAAAGAAAAAGGAAAGAGGAAGGGAAAGGAAGGGAAAGAAAAGCAAGGGAAGGAAAAGGAAGGGTGACAGAAGGATTATGTATTCCCTAAACTTCTAAGAGAACATTTAAAAAAAATTATGAGCCCATGGAGAAAGAAGAATTCAACAAGAATGAAAGATTGTAAATAGAAACTCTATTATAAAATTGGATATAATGCCAGTGAGAGATCTAAATAAATCAATTTCTTCGATAAACTCAGATTTAAAGAACATCTATGAGAGAGCATATATAACAATTTTTTTGATATCGACCTGTAAGCCTGTTAGGGAGACTACAAACCTATAAACTGAATCTCACTGTTTACTGCTTGAAAATACAACATAATGTAACTGGAATCAAAGCTAATCAGCTTCTATTTTGCTTCCAACTATTCCATTAGGGAAACAGTCTTCTAACTTCTGGGCATATATGTTGCAAGTAAGTATCCAAAGCTCCAAATAGGTTGTTTTAAATAAGTTCAAACCTCCAGGCCAAGAGCAATTACACTTAGGATAGTAAGTTCTGTCGATATGGTAGGACTCAAATGAGAAACCAGAATGGAAATAGTCAAACACTGACCTAATTTTCAAAAAGGGAGAAAACTACAAAGAGGCAAGATTGATGCTCCCCCCCTCCCCCAGTAAAGTCTGAGATCAAATTATTAGACAGATGAATTATGGGCACTCAAGAAAACAACATAGTAATCACAAGAAGACAATACAGGTTTACTAAATCAGCCCAAATGAACCTCCCTTCTCTTTTTGATTTGATGACTAGTTTGAGAATTGGAAAGCAAAAATTATAGCAGGAGCCTTGTCCCAGTTCTATAAAACTTTTTAATGACTTCCTGAAAATGCAAAAGGCCTGCTTTAAAAAAACAAAACAAAACATGAGTTATATATTGCTAGACATAGATAATTACTGAAAGAAAAAATCAGGAACAACTGAAAGAATAAGCTCAAAAGAGCAAAATTTTACAGGAATAAATATAAAATGTTACACTTAAGTTTAAAGAAAAAAACATGAACGCCTAAAGACACGAAGGTTGTGACCGTGAGGTCTCAGTTAATAGTATGACTGGGATGGTTAAATAAAAGCATGATATTGAGTTACATTTATAGGAGCAAAATGAGCAGACTGAACAAGACAAGAGTCTCACTGTATTCTGATCAGTCAGTATCTGGAACACAATGGATAATTGAGACACCATAATTAAAGATGGACACTGCAAAATGGTGAAGTCTAGAGAAAACCAAACATGTTGGTGAAAGTCTGGCATCACTAACAGAATTGGGAATACCTGGCTCGGCGCCTATAGCTCAACCGGCTAAGGCGCCAGCCACGTACACCTAAGGTGGCGGGTTTGAATCCCCAGCCCGGACCCGCCAAACAACAATGATGGCTGCAACCAAAAAATAGCCGGGCGTTGTGGCGGGCGCTTGTGGTCCCAGCTACTTGGGAGGCGGAGGCAGGAGACTCGCTTGAGCCCAGGAGTTGGAGGTTGCTGTGAGCTGTAATGCCACGGCACTCTACCCAGGGGGACAGCTTGAGGCTCTGTCTCAAAAAAAAAAAAAAAAAAAAAAAAGAATTGGGAATACCTGATCTGGAAAAGATAATATTAAGATTATATATATATAGTTGCCATTTTCAAGTAACTAGAAGACTAATGTAGAAGGGCAAATACAATTGTTCAGAGAGCAGAGATCAGCTCAGGAGACAGAAGCAACAGGAAACGGATTTCAGTGCAGTGTAAGAAATCTGCAGTATGTGGTGCCATCCAACAGCGACTCAGACAACATTACCCCTCTCCACCAACACATTCAAACAGGGGTTGGAAGACTACCATTGACAGTACTCGAAGTACAGGGAAGTACATCTCAGAACTGGATGTGAGGCAGGAATGGCTGGCAAAGGGAAGGCTAACAAAAGAAAATAGTTGACGCTCACAGATGTCTGCTTACAGCAGAAGGAAATACTGTGATATGAATTTTAAGTACTTCTGACACCTAAGATTAGTTCTGCATTATAAATCTAATTGCTTTGAAATATAATTTGGTTTCTTATGGAAAGAGTAGATTGATGATTCCATGTAAGGGCACCATTTCCTCTGGTACTGGGAGACTACATTTACGAATTGGCCTAATGGTTTGGTTAATGTGGATCTGAGGCTGAAATATGGTTTGCTGACTAAGTCCAGTTTCTGATCCTGAGAGACTGAGGAACAGATCCTACATCATGGTTCAACAGCCAAGCCAGTAAACGTAACTCTGAAGTGTTTTCAGAGTGATCTTACCAGACTTTTACTCGTCGTAGTGAAGCACACCTTTCCATGTTGTTATTTTCTATGATAGAGCTTTTTTATTTCAATTTCTACATTAACTCTCAAAGATAATGTAGAAAACACCCCCTGCATGGGTTGAAAATTGGACTAGATGGTCTTTCTTGAATAACTGAAATGCTAAAATTGTATTATTTTAAAAAGCACCATCTCAATTCAAATATTATAGTCTTTCCTTTGCAAAGGTTAATTATAGAAAACATGCTACTCTACAGATAGAGGGGTTTCCAAAGTTAGAACAAAGTTAGAAGAGACACAAATCACTTAGAAAAGCAGACTGTCCTCCAAGCATGACATTTAAAAATAAAATGTTATCCTGACTATGGGGTCCAGACCAAAGGAGAACTACAAGTTGCCCAAACAAAAAACAACAGATGGTGTTTTTAAGCATGACTCAGGGAGAGCTCAGAAAGGTTCTGCTAACCATCAGGCACCAGTTTCCAGCTGGTGTCAACTGACATTACACAACTCCTCCCATTCATTTCTCCACAGGACACTTTAGACAGATTTTGCTTCTGCTCTCCTCACTCAAAGTTTTAGTCTAACTCCAGTAACAGAGATGCAAGATTTAGCTCTTTAAAATATAAAATGGCTCCTAGCCAGGGCTTTGAAGGATGTAAGCAGCACCTGTGGTAGTTTCCCAAGTTATACGCCTCTCTCTCGATAACAGCATGGAGAACAACATTAACTTTATTTTCTACCTCAACACAACCTCAACCTAAAGGGTATTATCTGAATTAAAACTCACCAGATACTACATCCTATTTTACTGAAAGGTGAATAATTAGAAGACTTAGGGTATTAGTGAATAAAACATAAATGACAAAAATAAAGACAACTGAAGATAGGACTGTGTTCAGTGAGATTACCTTATTTGGTAGTAAATAAGGCATTTGCAAGGCAAGTTACATTTTGTAATAAAAACTACAGAATAAAGTATGAATTAAGGGAAAAAAAGATGCCAAAGAAATATTTATTGCCAGGCATAAAGGATCCCTTTAACGTATCAGGCACTGGCCAGGGATGACAAAGATGAGTAAGAAATGATGCCTCCCTTTCATGGGGATCACATTATAGTTGGGGAGACACAGGTATTAATCATTGTGAGATAACATGGTAAGTACTAATATGTTAATGTCTAAGATACATGGGGGGCATAATGAAACAAAAAGTCTACGTGGAAAAGCTTCACAGATGTGGTATTTGAACCAATTATTTATGGATGAGGAGAAATTTCAGATGGAGAAAAGAAGAATGTGTCTAGCAGAGAGGACGGTATGTCCTAAGACTCAGCAGCAAGAAAAGAAACTCAAAAGTCAGACATGTTCTACACCATTAAGAATCCTTATATCATGCTAGGAAGTTTGAGCTTTATCTCACAGGCTTTAGGAAGCCTTGAAAGCCAGAAAGGGACACAAGCAGACCTGTACGGTAGCAGGCCACCAATGTGAGTGGTGGAGACTAAGGGGGTGTCTAGGAGACTAGATGCAATGAGTCCTGAAACAGCCCAGGTCAGAGATGAGACTTGAATAGCAGCAGTGCTGATAAGAGGTAAGGGATGGACTCAATAGCATAAAACTTGGTATACAGGTAGCCCCTGGATTACAATGAGATCGGTTCTGTAGGTTTGCACTTAGTTGTATGTAAGCTGGGACAGGTACATTCACCTATTACCTGTAATAGCTTCTGTTCATAAGTGAGTCCTAAATCAGTCAGATGCTTGTAACACAGGGACTTACTATAATAGCCTCCACTTGTAAAGGCAAGATGTAACTAAGTCAGATGATTGTAACCCAGGAACTGCTTATAAATATACGGACAGGGTAGAGGTAGTATGAGGATAATCCCAAAGCATCTGGTAAGAATGACACAGTAGATGGGTTTTTATTCACTAAAGGAGTGGGTAAGGTTTGAGATTAAGGTTTTATCAAACTAAGTAGAGATGCCTTTGAAAAACCCAATCAGAAGCTGTGCATAGTGGCTCATGCCTGTAATCCTAGCACTCTAGGAGGCCAAGGTGGGAGGAATGCTTTTGAGCTCAGGAGTTCAAGACCAGCCTGAGCAAGAGCAAGACCCTACCTCTATTAAAAATAGAAAAATTAGCCAGGTCTCATGGGGTACCTGGAATACAGCTACTCAAGAGGACTGTTTGAACCTGGAAGTTTGAGGTTACAGTGAAGTAGGATGAGGTCACTACACTCTAGCCCAAGCAACAAAGTGAGACTCTGTCTCAAAACAAATAAACCAATCATCAAAACCCCCAAAACAATCACAAGCATTCTATAGACACTTTAGGTGCCTAGGAAAGAGTCTAAGAATGCAAGTAAAAATCTGAGAATCATCAGTTCTGCTTGATACCAGGGTCCCCTCCAGACATCTGAGGTAGCTCCAGGACCATGTGAAATCTGAGCAACTGGAGCCATAGAAATAGGTGAAACTGTTTAGGAACAGCTGGCTTATGAAAAAGGAAAGAGGCCCTTTATAGACTCTTGGACAATAGCAGGAGGAAAAAGAAAAAGAAAATGATACTATAAAGAAATTTTTCTAAAAGTAGAATATAAATTTCTTAACACAATAACTAAGAAAATGACATGAAGGCTATGTTAACCAGTTTGATGAAAATTTTTCAAATTGTATATAAAAATAGCACACTGTACCCTATGACTGTATTAATGTACACAACTACGATTTGATAAAAATAAATAAAAAATAAAACCTTGAAATCAGAAAAAAAAAAAAAAGCAAAAGAGATACAGGAGAATCAAGAGTGAAAGGTACTACAGAAGGCAAAAGAAGAGAATTGTACTCAATTGTTTTCTTACCAAGTATTGATGGATACTGGTTTCAGGGTGTTTTTCAGGTCTGAGTGATTCAACTCGTGTTCTTGAAGTACAGAAACAATCCTGGAAGTCAGAAATACATTAAATAAATGAGAAATAAGTCAGAGGATAAGCAGGGGGGTTTTGTAGACACAAGAAGGTCTAGTGACTGGGGTGGACAGCAGAGACAAACGGCAGCGTGCAGGAACCAGGAACTGAAGCCAGGATCCACACCCTGGAGGTGCTCCGTCTGGGAGAGAAGGGAGAGCAGCTGGGTATGCAGAAGACAAACTTCACCTCTGTTAGAATTTTAGTGAGAATTTTACTTAGTGTTATCTCTAATCCTTGCCCTGGTGAGGTCATAATATTGATTCAGTTTAAAAGCTGGTGTTAATTTTTAACTCTCATTACCATTGAGGATTTCTTCTGAATATTTAAAGATTATTCTGCTATATTCATTACAATTATATAATTATTTATTTATTATTTATATAATTGTAATGTATATGGCAGAATGTATATAATAATATATATAATTTATTATAACAATAAATTATACTTATTATAATCCTCAGATGTTTTTCTTAAGTGCAGGAACCACATTTGTCCACATTGAAACATATATTGAATGCATTTGGAACCAATTTTGTTTCTCAAGGTGACAGAAATCTCTAGTACCACAAAGCAAAGTAAAGAGACTTGCTTCTATTATCCCAATTTACATTTTCCTTCCCATTAGCCCATGGTTCTGTCATTAAGAAACATAACACAAAGGCCGAGCCACCAATGGCCTGGCACACTGGCTCATGCCTATAATCCCAGCACTCTGGGAGGCCAAGATGGGTGGGTTACCTAAGGTCACAGGTTTGAGACTAGTCTGAGCCAGAGTGAGACCCCATCTCTAAAAACAGTCAGGCATTGTGGTGGGAACCTATAGTCCCAGCTACTTGGGAGGCTGAAGCAAGAGAATCACTTAAGTCCAAGAGTTTGACTCGAAGGCTATATTAACCAGTTTGATGAAAATATTTCAAACTTTATCTGAAAACACCACACTGTACCCCATGATTGCATTAATGTACACAGTTATGATTTAATTTAAAAAAGAAAGTCCAAGAGTTTGAGGTTGCTATGAGCCTTGACTCCACAGCACTCTACCAAGGGCAACAAAGTGAGACTCTCCCTCAGAAAAAAAAGAAACATAAGACCTACAGGTTGAGTTATCACATCATCATTTGGCGTGGGGGTGGGGAGGGTTTAAGCTGACTTTATATTATTTAGGAAGAAAAGATACATAAAAAGAGAAGTATAAACACATCATATGAGAGACCGACATATTTTCGTGCATTTCATGAACATTAGTTTTTACATGAACATTAACACAAAATATTAAATGAATCTCTGAGGTCCATCCAGTCTATTTAACACTTAGTAATCAGTTACTTATGCCAAAATTTCTCACTAATCAAACTAGTCATTTTCCCAGATAGCCTATATTACTGATTATTTTAAGCTGAATTCCTACGGTCTGTATATTTTATCCATCTATCACAATAATAGGTATATGTTCTCAATGATGTAAAACTTACTCTGAAGAACAGAAGCTTACAAAGTCAAAATAGCTTAGAATTAATTCCTCTTCAAAGTTTCCATTGGTTTTCAAGGTTAAATAACATTTATATAGTTTTTAAAGATACAATACTGTGGTTTACACTGAAAACAACCATCAGTTACATCATTTACATATTATGTTTGGTATTTACTTTTTGCAACACTTACCCAGAATTTTTCACAACAAAGATTAATACTATTACACAAAAAAGAATTAACATAGCAGGCCTAAAACTAGTATCCTTAGAAAAGGCCTGCTCACATCTGGGAGCAGGTGACCCTTGGCTGACATCTGGGAATTTGGATTTTGGGAGGGTTCTTCTTATTGAATGGCTCCCTGTGCATACTATTTGTGCAAATATATGGTTTATGCTTTTTCCTAGAAGACTGAAATTTTGGTACCTGTTAGCAAAGGGTACCTACTACATGACAATCCCCCAAATGAGCCCCCCACAAGCCCCAAGTCTGAGATTCTAATAAGCTTGCCTGGTAGGCAACATTTCACACCTCTCAACTCTAGGGGAATTATGCTTATCCTATGTGATTCCACTGAGAGAAAATTCTTGAAAGCTAGAGCCTGGTTTCCTCTGAACTTTGTCCCACATACTTTTTCCCTTCACTGATTTTGCTTTGTATTCTTTTGCTAATCTTACCTGTGAATATGAGTATATAAGTTCTTTAAGTCCTCCTGGCAAATCACCAAAACTAGGGGCAATTTGGGAGAACCCTGACACAACCATCAAAATATATGTGAAGCATATTTAAAGATTCATTCTCTCTAAAAAAAAAATGCCTGTCACTTTTCTTAATGAAAGAGAACTTAATTTAAGACATTTGGGGCATTTAAAAATTTTAAATTGATCCTAATTTCTTTTCAAAATAAGAATTGCAATCCATGTTGGGTTTATGAAAATACAGAAAGTATTTTATAAAATAATATGGCAGGTTTCTTTCTTGCTTTCTTTCTTT
>NW_003852408.1:29671095-29683962 GCF_000181295.1 Otolemur garnettii
TTTTTTTTTTTTTTTTTTTGCAGTTTTTGGCCAGAGCTGGGTTTGAACCTGCCACCTCCGGCATATGGTGCCAGCACCCTACCCCTTTGAGCCACAGGTGCCGCCCGTATGGAAAGTTTCTATTTCATCTTTATATAAAATTCCCAGCCCCTAAAAGTAATCACTATTAGATATGAAGACAGCTAAAACCACTCCATAAGGCAGAATAGTTTTTGCTCTCCTCTCCTAAAAAATGTGAGTATATTCATTAGCTGCCCAGGTTATAAAATAAGTAAATAACCATATCTATCCTTCAAAACATTTTTATATCCACACTGGATCAATTGGATGCTGATGAACATAATAGCTATGGATATATACATTAATCTGTTTCAGGCAGCACGATGATTTTATATTATCCACAAGTGAACTCCCTCAAAATATTTTTGAATATAATTTCTTTATCCCCTATAATAACAGCAAAGCAAAAAGCAGACCTTATGAAGACTCTAAAGAAAAATATTTTACATATTTCACATATGCTTCTCCTTTGGAAACATTTCTTAGTTCTCAAATAGAAGGTAAAACTTGAAACTTACAGAGGAATCCTCTAAGTTAAAATACCAACTTTATCTCGGTTGTACAAATTTCTCATTTAGGAAAATAAAAGTGAATATTTTGATTCAAAGGATTCTGAAATATTTTATCAGTGCAGATAAAATGTAATTCAAAGATAAAATTATCAACAAATTGCCCATTATCACATGTCACATCATATTCTCTCCAAAATCCACAATTATGGAATTAATAGATTAAGATAACCTTTTTCCAAAATTTGGAAGCCCTGGGCAACCACAACCCCCTGAATCTCAGAATCGTATCTGCCAAGTGAGAGGACTAGCCTAAATGCCCTTTTATATCTTCTCCAACTTACAAACTGATACGTAGTTTTAACAATCCTTTGAACCAAATCTGACCTACCACCTATTTTTGTGAATAAAGTTTTACTGGAATATTTTCATTCATTTACATATTGCCTATGACCATTTTTACACTGTAACAGCAGAAGAGTAGCTGTAACATAGATCATAAAGCATGAAAATACTATGGCCTTTACAGAAAAAGTTGCTGATCCCTTCTTTATAGAACAAGGTATTTCACTTCAGTGTATTTTCCAGCTACATAAAGCTTCCTTTTCAAGTGGCAAAGCTTTACTTCAAACCTTTTAAGTAAATGTATGATGTATTTTCCATATAACTAATGTTACAGTTTTCTAACTTCATACATAGTTCTGCCTCTCGGCCTTAGGCAACGGATGGAGTAGTTCGGCAGATTTAAATCTGAGAGACCTAGTTCCATTTCTTTGCAGTCTTGGGCAAACTCAAAATGAGGATAATATCACCTGCTTTGCCAATCACTCACAATTTTAAAGAATGAAAGAAATATATAAAAATATCTATAAACTGCAAATCATCATACATCATCCATCACTTTTTAAAAGATCACTGTCAAAATAAAAACTCCCTATTCCAACATTATATTATATATACGACAAGAGTAAAAGTCCTCAGGCTAGTTAATTTAAAGTAGATAACCATGGATCTAATATAAACAGAAAACCTTTTGGCATCTATACCTTGTGTTATATATTCATCTAAACTTTTTTTTTTTCTGTTAAGTCAAAGGGATAATTGTTATCACTTATGTTGCTGTTTAGTCAAATGAGAATTTACAAAAGGGATTTTTGAAAGCATAGCTAACTAGATGGGAGAACCACATCTAAATACAACATATGTATGAGAAAAAGTGAGTATGGGACAAAAGATTAGAAAAATAAGCATATTAAGAAAGTACAGACAATCATTTTGAAAGAAACAAAAACTCAACAATAATTTAATTCATTTCTAAAAACCAGAAGTTATTCAGGTCAAAAAAACATCTGGGAATATAAGCCTATCCATCTTTGAAAATTTTTTTTAGTAAAGACAGGGTCTCACCAAGCTGTTCTCAAACTCCTGGCCTCAAGCAATCCTTCTGCCTCAGCCTCCCAAATTCTAGGACTAAAGGCCTGAGCCACTAGGCCCAGCCATAATATGCCTTTTGTTATGGCTCTGGATTAATATTTAACTACTCTAACACCCCTAATCAGATCTACCTTAACAAAGACTTACCAAAAGAGACATTGAATCGCTTTAATTCACAGAAAGTGACAAAAATCCATCTATTCCAAAGATTTCTGTTTTATCTTCAAGATGCAGAAATACCTTCCTATAAAAAACAAAAGCAAAATAATTCAGATTCACATAAAAGTTCCTTGAAGAACCAGTTGCCATAAACTCATCTAAAGTTTAGGTAGCTCTTTCTTAACACAAGGATTAGAGATATTCTAAAAAGTATCTTCAAAGAGCATTTATTTTTACTAAACACTGTTTGGAATCTGGTATCACAACAGAAAAGTGAAGTGAAAATAAGGGAGGTTCTGAGTATTTCTAAAGCTTCAATATATACTTGCATCTCTCCTTCCCTATCTTTGTTGTTTTTTTTTTTAAAAACTCTTAACAAATGTAAAAGCAATATAGAATATCAATTTTGGACCCACTTTTGATACATGTACACTTATAAATAAACTCTAAGACTTTCCAATGGGTCCAGTTACAAGTAAACTCTGAGAGATTCCAAAGCTTTTTATTGAATTAATTATCTATTAAAGTCATTTAGGATCCCTGACCAGCAAATATGAAAAAGAATCAAGATTAGTAACACACTAGGAATCAACGTGTTCTTAATGGCATATGTTTAAGAAAAAAGAGAATTTTTTCTCTAGTTTTCATGCAAAAAAATAATTTTGTAGGTTAAATTTTTTTTACCTTATGATTTTTAGTTCTCAATTCTACTCTCAAAATTTGTTGACAGATATCAAAGATTTACAAATTATAATGGAAGTAATTCTTATCCATTTTCACTAAACAATACTCTTCTCTGAAGATTCTGCAACAGATTCAGAGGTTTAAAATAATAACTTCTTCATATTCAAGGAATACAAAAGCATCATCAAAGGTTTCCAGATCTTTACTATTAATAATAGAAAGGGTTGCAATGTAGTTTCCTGATGCAGGGTATTCCATTACATCTAACCAATGTCTCTTTCATCTAAATTGTGTTTCATATTTCACTTGATTGAGGCATCTACAAATATCTGAGCAAAAAGAGAACATGAGATTTTGTAAACCATAAATACTATAGAGGACTATCCAGTTTTACTGCTAAGGAAAGAAATGAATTTATTCAAGGATGTTCACTGTGGGAGGAAGAACCTAAAAGAGTATAATGATTTCGCCACCTGTAATTCATTACCATGAATTTAAGGCCCTGAATTTTGCTGTGTTATAGAATGGGGAAGCAATGCCTACCCTGCCTACCTTACAAGGTGATGGACATCAAATGACATATGTCTGAAAATGCTCGTAAATACCAAGCATTGTATCAACAATAAAAGCTTGAGCAGAAACTCTGAAAGGTATACTTGAATATACTGATGGCAGTAGAAAATAGTTAAGACTCATTTGGAAAGAAAGTTAGCACTACTGAATCGTGAAATATTCACACCTTCTGACCTAGTAAAATTCCCATTGCAGTAATCTCTTCCAAGAAGATAACCAAATACACAGAAAGTTGTTACCCTGTTATCTATAACAGTCAAGTGTTCATTCCACAAGTACTTAATGAACAGCCCTGTGCTGGGCACTGGGGACACACAATGGTAAACAAGGCAGACAAGGCCCTAACCTATAATAGTAGCTGACTTTCTTAACAATTAGAAAGGTTAGGGATGTTGTCATGATTAACTGAATTTTCTGGTTACCATGATTTTATGTCCTGCTTTTTTCAGCAGTATACGAAAATGAAAAAAGTAGAATTATTAAAATCTGTAGGTTGTTACTGATTTTGTTGTCTTAACAATTTGAAACTCCATTATATTATCTACTTTTCAGAAAAGCGCAGAAGTGGTCACAATCTGTGAGAATTGTTAGTATTAAGAGAGATGTCCCTATGGAGTGGTTTAATCCCAGAGGTTTTTGCTTTAGACACCAGACTATTAAGAGATAATTTTACAAGACATTTTGAGGTCAAGGCAGCAGCTGCACCAACCAAGACCGTGGGGGTGGGGGTTTTGCTGTTAATTTTCTCCTGCATACTCTTTCACTAGATATGAATATAAATCCCTTTTTAAAAAACAATCATACTTAAGAGATTTATATTTCTAAATATATTCACAAGTACATTAGTGTTGTCCCTTGCATTTGCATCTAAAAATCTGATTGTGATAAAGCTTTATGAATAGATTGTTCCATAGTACACTGGTTTATACGAAGACTTTAATCTGAAAGATTAACATTTTTAACATTCTGAGGAAAGCAAAGGGTGCATCTCCTTACAAGCCAGTGGGGTTTGAGTCAGACTTCCAACAGAGGCCATTGTTACAAAGAATGTAAAAACAAACAAAAAGAAAAAGATTCAAGTCTCTGTTCAACTTTAAAATCACCGAAATTTCAAAGTAATCTTGGGAACCTATAAAATCTTAGCAAAGATCACAGGGATGCACAGCTCGGTATCATGACTCATGCCTTCAACAAACGTTTACTGAGCGTCTACTGTGTGCCAGGCACCGCGCTGGACCCCAGGCTCTGTGTCACAAATCCTGATCAAGTTTTGAGAAGGGTATTTGACACAACAAATCCACGAGGAGAAAACACGGTGAACTTAATACCAAAGGCAAAACGACGCTTGAGCATTTAATTTGGTAAAAGGTTTCTTCTAGTCCGGCTTGAAGGCGACTCTGTCGCGAATTTGCAGAAGGTGGCAAATAAGAGCCGGGGCTGGAGGGTGCTTTCTGTTTGGAAACGGGCCAGGCCCGCGAGCTCGGCCGAAGGTGAAAGCCCGGCAGAAAGAGGACAGCACCGGCGGCTCGGGCCCCGCGCACCTGGCGGCCAACCCAGCGGTCGCCACCACGCAGGCAAAAGACTCGCGGGCGGGCTCCCAGATGAACCAGAGCTGCGCACCGCGGGGGTCGCACACCACACCAGAGGGGACGACCAGCTCCAGTCTCGGGCTTCCCGGGGCATGTGCGGAACGAGCTGCACTCCCTCCCGTCCCCGACCGGCCCCTAGACCTCCCCCTCCCCGGTCCGCCTCCCCTCTTTACCCCAGCGGCGACTACGGCCAGCGACTCTCTTCAGGGTGCCAGCGGTGCGGGACCCGGGCGGGCACCGGAGCCGGGAGACCCCGGTGCCCGGCTCGCGGAGGGGCGAGGCGAGCGCGCTAGGCCAGCTCCCACCAACACAGCCGAGACTGGGACAGTCGGCTTGGACTTCTGCCCCAGGCCCGGGCTACGCGCAGGGACCGCATTCGCCCCACCCCGGCTGGGGTCGCCGCAGCCCCGCCCCATGCCGCAGAGAGAAGGCGGGGCCTACGACCCTGGGGGCGGAGCACATGGAAAACCACAAGTCCCGGCAGGCCGTGCGCTGGAGCCGTGGAGACTGCTGGGAGAGTGGTTTTCGTCGCGCTTCGCCAGTTGTGTGGGGGCTGCCATTGACTCGGCGTCATTGCAGAAACGAGGTCGCCAAGTGATGATGCTGTGAAGTCGGCCGCCAGTCCCTGCCACGCCCGGGCAGTTACTGGCAGCAGCTGCAGCTTAGGCTGCCGCTTCAAGGCTGCCGCCGCTTTAGAAGCTTCTTCTTGAGAGAGCGCGGGCGGACGACGGAGGACGCCGAGCCATTCCGGTGAGTAACCTTCCCGCGCACGACTCAAACTTGCCCTTGACAACTTCCTCTGAAGGCGGAGGAGCATCCCTGTCCCGCGCTCTTGAGATCCTCGAAGGTCACACGCCAGACGCCAGAGGGAAGGCTGGGTTTCTGCCCCGTGGTAGGGATTGGGTTGTTTCCAAGGGGTGGGTGCAGAGTGATGGGCGCTGAGATGTGGCCTCGGTATTCACATCATTCGCAGTTCAGAGGATTGGCAGCCTGTCATCTTATGCCGGACGGCATCCATCTGGAGCCCTTTTTAAGCAAGAGGGGTTTAGTGTGTGAACATTAATCCTTAAGCTTCGGTCACCATCTGCGATGTAAGCGGGAGGAGAGGATACTGGAAAAAGCTTTTTCTGTGCTGAATAGGATTGGGCTTTTCTTGCCATTTTGAGGTAGACATCACACGTCTTTTAAAAGAAAAACAGTTGACTTTAGTTTGAAGCGTCGATAATGGATATTGATAGATGTCCTTTATAGCACTAGCATAAAAATAACCTCCCAAACAATTTAAAACATTTCTGGGTCGTAATAATAGAGGTAAACTCAGTTACTTTTTCACACATCTTTTACTTAGACCTCCTGTTTCTGCACCGAAAAGAAAGGTAACTTTTTACTGGAAATTCATCAAGCTGGAATGGACCATAGGAACAAAAAATAAATGAACTCTTCCACTTCTTGATCTGTCTCATATTTTTCCCTTTCAAATCGTTGCTGTTGAATTGGAAATCTGAGTGATCTCCAGTCTGTTAATGGTGATGAGGTGACACTTAGAACAGATTGTGAAGGACTTCTCCTTGTGAGAAAAGGCAGGGATGAAGATACTTTGTCATCACAGCAGTTATTCCAGCTTCCTATTCTTAAAGTTGTGATGTCCAGCAAGTCAGCACGCACATACTGTGTGAAAACAGTGTTTTGTTATTTTACAGACTTTTATTCATACAATGGAAGAGGTCAGAAGGAACCAACATTTGAATAGTTGCGATCTGCCTGGCATTCCAGCTTACTTAATCACTTTAGCAAATTTGTTGCACTGATTGGAGACTCAGGCTTTGCTTATGTCACAAGTAGAAATTTAAGTCTAGATCTCTGCCTTACCTCAGAAGTACAGGTCAGGTAACATACCTGCTTCAGAAATTACAGACGTTAACAGTTGAATGGCTAAAAAGGATTTTTCAGTATTATTAACTAAGACTGATTCCACACCTTGGAGGTCTAGAGCCAGTCCTGAACCCTTGCTGCAGTGCTTTTGAACAAGTCTTTCTGTCTGCAGTTCCTCACAGGGCTGCTCAATAAGACCTTAAAAGCCAATTCCAAATCCATTTCACTTTACTTATGTGAGAAATGACAGGATTGAACCTTCAGCACAGGATCCTTTCCAGTTCCTTTCAGCACAAGGATCCTTTGCAGTTCACAGGTTTTTTGAGTCTACAGTTGAAAATAATGAGCCTGGGCGGCACCTGTGGCTCAACAAGTAGGCTTAAAACAGTATTTTTCCACTCTAAAGAGTGATTTTATGTATCTAATAGACACTTCTATAGTGCTTACACTGTTTTAAGCCAAATAACCTTTAAGCCTCTGACAACATTAGAAATACTTAATATTAGGCTGGGCATGGAGATCATTAGATCCTTTGGGCAGAGATGGTTGAATACTGTTTGTCTTTTTGTAATACTTTTGGTTCAACTCAAGTGTCACTTATTGACAGCTATCTAATAAATAGCTGAATGAGCAGTTTTAGGAGTCTGCTGACCTAAAGTTACAGTTTGCATTTCTTTATTTATGGCATGGCAGCAGGGACTTTCCTTAATGAATAACCTGTGGAGCCTGTCCTTCACAAGTGCTTGAGGCCTTGGCCTTCTTTTTTGCATAAGGAGTTGGTAGGGGAGAGGGTGCTGAGATTTTCCTTTACACTCCTATTCTCACCTATTCGAATCTTTTCAAATGTAAGGAGTCCATTTAAATCCTGCCTCCTTGGTGAAGCCTTATCACTTCAGCTAGAAAAGAACCCTCCTCCCACTGACAATCTATAGCAGGTGTCCTCAAACTATGGCCTACAGGCCACATGCAGCTTGCCTAGGACATTTATCCAGCCTGCCAGGTGTTTTTGCCACCACTGCCTGTCCTGCTTAGCAGCCGACTAGTCCCAGGCCACCATTTGGTCTTCCAACGGCCTGAGGAACAGTGACTGGTCCCCTGTTTAAAAAGTTTGAGGACCCCTGATCTATAGGACAATTCTATTGCAAAACTCATTAAATATTTATTATCTGGTGGTATCTTAGTTTCTTAAATTTCTTAGCTCATTAGTTATTATATCTAATCTAGATCCTGGAGATCATTAGATCCTTGGGGCAGAGATAGTTGTATACTACTGTTTGTCTTTTTGTAATACTTTTGGTTCCAGAGGCATTTATTGACAGCTATCTAATAAATAGCTGATTGACCAGTTGTTAACTGAAGTTACTTTTTGATGTTTCTCTTATGTAATTGTTCTAAGTTTATTCCTACCTTTACTACTGACTCATATAATCTTGGGAATATCTTGTTTTACTACCTGACAGTGGTTTATTCATGCCAGAGAATGAGCATGCAAAGCCTGCTGGTGGTATAGAGATGGCGCTAATTCATTTTGTACAGGTCATTGACGTCTTTGATACTTCTCTATATTTGTCTGTCAGCGCTTACCATACTTTGAATTCTTTCTCTTTAGAAAGCTTTTTGACAAGTCACAGAAAAGAAAAGAATAGTTAAAATAAAATAGGGCCTAATTTAAGAATATTAATACTATATTGTGTGACAGTGGTGTTGATAAGTTGTTCATGTTAATGGTGAAAGAATTTACCTACCAGTTTTAATTAATAGTTTGTTTCAGCAGCAATTATTTATTACATTGCTTGAGGTCCTGCCATATATTCTTACTCTGGTTTTGATGTGCAAAGAAAAGGAAAGAAAGACATGGCACCTTCCCTTTCTTTTTAAGAAGGCTTTCAGGGAGTAAATTGTAATATATGTACGAAAGAAACAAATTAGTTGCTGAGTTGGAGAAGAAAGGTAGGAGGGTAGGAGAGGCAACTTTGGATCAAGTGGACTGGTACCTTCTTTCTGAAGATGACTTGAAGTGGTTACCATATAGAGAACAAGAGGGAAGAGTACAGGTCCAGGGGAAGACAATTACAAAGGCCCAGAGATAAGAAGAGAGTGTGATGAGGAAGTGAAAGGAAGTGACAAAAGGCCTTTGGCTGAATATGAGCAAGGAGGAGAGTGGTGCAGGATGAAAGAAGTAGGCAAAAACCAGACTGGGTCAGATCTCTGAGTCTGTGGTTAGAGGTTTGGATTTTATTCTAGATTTTATGTGAAACTTGGAATTTTTTTCTAAAAGGAATTTAGTTTTAAAAACATTATTCTTGCTATCTTATAGGAAATGAAGAGGAACAAGAGATTAAGCATGGAGCCCAATTATAGATCTAAGAGATAACGGTTTGAACTAGGTTAGTAGAAGAGGAGATGGAGAAAAGTGGGTAGATTTGAGGTATATATGGGTAGTAAACTGCAGGATGTTAATGGATTGGAAGTGGCAGGGTGAGAGAAGGGAGGAATCCAGTATTCAGTGAATGAGAGTTAGTCAGCCTGTGGGAAATTTGAGTGGAGCTCAGGAAGAAGTCTGTCTGGAGAGCCAGATTGGGAGTTGTGAATACTGAAGGGGTGGTTTAATTGACAGCAGTGGTTGGTTGGCAAAAAGGTAAATGGAGGGAAAAAAAGTCAGAAAACCACACAAACAACAAGAAGAAATGTGGTCACAATCAGAACTCTGGAACACAGCAGCATGTAAGGATCAAGGGAAGGGAACTGGATGATCCAGGGAGGAGTTTGAGAATGAGCATTGTGAGAGGAAGGCTCCAGGAAAGCCAAGGACGGGAAGTTGAAGTAGGGAATAGTCAACAACGTGAACTGGAGGTGACCTAAGATAACAACTAAGCAGGTATGATTGGATTGGTTTACAGGGACTGGTGATGACCCAAGGGAGAGTGGTTTCAGGAGAAATCAGCTCTTAGTGGGGTTGAGGTGTGAATAAAAGAAGAGAAAAATGAGAGTAAATATTCTTTGGAGAGGCTGGGGTGAAAACAGAAGGCAGTAGCTAGAAGAAAAGCCAAAATTTGGGGGAAGGCAGATTTTTTAAATTTCATCTATTTTTAATGGAAGATATGAGCATGTTTAATAAGTCAGGGAAGAGGGTACAACTGGTAGAGGAAAGGGTTAACCAATGGAGAAAGATCTAGAGAAGTCAGGAGACTCTCAAGTGACTTAAATTCCATCTCTTTTTTAACTGGGTATGTGCATACACATGGTAGAAGAACAAAAGATGTATGATGAAAAGTAAGTTTCTCTCCCTTCCTGCCTTCTAGCCACCCTGTTCCTTTCTTAAGAGGATTACTAATTTACACTCCCATCAACAAGAGTGCAAGTGTGTGATTGAGATTGTGTTTGTACTTAATTCTCAGAGTTTGGAGAGAAAGCTGGCTGTAGATTACATGAATTTATCAGTGGAAAGAAAGAGAATAAGAGAACACTCAGAGGGTCAGAGATGGTTGAGAGAAGATGTGGTATGGAATTGTTTCAGAGGAGAAAGGGTCGTTTAAGAGGATAAAGGAGGGCATGTCTGTGCTGTGAGGTCCGTAGTTGATGACTGAATTCACAGCAGCATCTTACCATATAGTTTTCAAGAGAACTTAAAATGCATATCAACCCAGAAAATGGCCAAAAATTCATCACTTTTGTCAATAGATGTTTGGAGTCCAAGTGCTGAAGCTCTGCCTCTGCTCTTACTGCTTTGGGCCATAGGTATATCATATCAGTGCCTTTTGGGGCTATTCAGGCCAGTGGTGTAAGGCAAAACAAAGGGAAGCTTGTTGGTTAAGAAAGAGCACTCTGTCTGGAGGAAAAGAGGAGGAGGAGGGAGAGAGTGGAAACCAACTAAAATGTCTGTCTCTGAGATGCTAGTACTGTTTCTAAAGCAAGCAATTTAACAACTTTAAAACAGACAAAAACATTTCTTTTCGATCATTCTTATCTTTCTCAGCTAGTGCTAGGATAGACCATTGAATTTGCTTTTGTTTTATTTTTAGTCACAAAATGAGGCTTATTTAAAATGAAGATATCTAATTGTTTCTCATTTGGTGTGGGGCTTATTTTAAATGTATTTATAATCAGCTGCAAATGTTCGTAGTGAAGAATGTCTTAAAACTAAGCAATGAGCCAAAGAAAGGTTCAGTTTAGCTTTCCGGTGAGACTGACAACTAGTTCTTTTTAGTTATTACAAGAAAAGTCTGTACTGTGTTATTGCTATAAAAATGATAAATTACCCTGTTAATACCAAACTCTTATGTAGTTTTTCACAAAGCAAATACATTGTTTTCTTTAGAATGTTCAATCTTAGCTTGATTTTGTTTGTCAAGGCATTCATTTAGTTGATGTCAGACTGAAAATGGATTAATAATCAACTTTGTTCCCCTTAAATTCTGTAATTCAGTGTATTAACATTTTTAATCATTAAGTTTATAGGTAGGTGGCATGTATTGCAAACCTACTATGTGTCGTTTGCTGTTAGGTTTTGGACATAGAAAAATAAGATATCTTCCTTCACAGAGCTCACAGTATACTCAGGAAGAAATGACTAGGGACCATCTCATCTTCTTGGATTAGCCAAAAAGAGGATTCAGTAAATACTGATTAAGAGCAAAATCATGATGAAAACTTTTTTAATTTTCTAAACACTTTTTTCCATATTGTAATCCACTCTATATTTCCTTATAGTGAATAATAGTAAAATTCTAACAAAAGAAGAGAGAATAACTTAAGCATTTCTTGGGAGGTAGTAAAGAAAGGACACAGCGTATTCATAGCCAGCCTAGGGAAAAGAATACCAGGTGAGAAAAGCAGCTGGTGACAGTGCCAAAGAAGAAAAGAAAGCCAACTAAATCCCTGATGCTGGAGGGATGAAAGAGATACTTGGGAAACCAGCCAAGGGCAGAAAAATAGGCCCTACGGTTCAGTCTCAAGCAGACACTTTGTGGGTTCTCTGATAAACTGGTTATCTGGTGTTTCACAGCCAACAGCACGTTAGAAAGGGTGAGGCATAGGAGCAACAGCCAAGTGTAATGGTTGATAGCCTCCTAGTGAGCAGGGAAACAAAGTTAGAAGTGGACTTAAAATCTGAAGAAATTAGCAATTTGGGACCAATTGGTATAGGGAGAAAGAACTCTTTAGCTGTGGATGGGTCTAGAATTCTTCTTGTTGTGGGGGAAGATAAGAACAGATTGCCTTTTATTCTCCGATCTTGGCGACATCACCCAAAAAGAGCCCCTTAAAGGCTTATAATGTTAGAGGATATCACAGTAGTCATTATAGTACAGTAATTGCTATTCATAGTAATGACCCTGGGTCATCAAATAATTTATTTTTTTTTTTTTTTTAGCTCCCATGGCAATTTATTGGACTTTTCCTCATTATCATGTCTTAACTTTAGGGGGAAAACATTTTACCATCAATATTTGTAAAATAAGAAAACTGTGGAAAACAAAGTATTAAAGATTGGGAGAGGTTGCCATAATAAAACAGACTTGGGTTTGATTCCTGGCTTTTGCTTGTTTAGGCAAAGTAATTAACCACTGAGCCTCAGTTTTCATATCTATAAAATGGTGGTGATAATATATCCACATCATGTGATTGTGAGGATGAAAGGGGACTGTCATACTCAGAAAGCATTTAACATGATGCCTGGCACGTGGTTAAGTATAGTTGGAAATTAAGTTGGAGAGATTCCTGAGGAGATAAAGGACCCAAGAAAGAATCCTGAAGAATTGGGTATGCCATTAAAAGCAGGTGGGGAAAGAGAGTGCTTAAATTTCTTCAGCTACCTAGTTACTATATCCTTCAAGCTCTGAATCTAATTGTTTCCTGAGTTGCAAATATCCAGTAGCCATATCTCAAAAAATGTATTTGTTCTTATTTGGACAAATCAAAATCATCCCGTACATGTCAATTCTTCCTCAAAAAGTAATCTTTTGGTGGCTCGGCGCCTATAGCTCAAC
>NW_003852408.1:29685117-29698357 GCF_000181295.1 Otolemur garnettii
TCAGAGTTGTATCTGTTGTTCAATCTGTTTCTTAATTTTCTGTAAAGTGTTTCTAGGTTTTCAGTTGATGGTGTCTTTTGATTAGTACCTGAATTTTGCCAGTCAGCATTGAAAGAAAATGCTTTCCGACTTGTTGAGGAGGATTTATTTGATTCTAGAAGCCCAGTACTTACTTCTTTTACTACCTACAGAGTCTATTAGATAAAATGTCTCTGCTTGAGATGTTTCTCCCATTTTGGGTTAAGATAATAGGAAATACACAAATTCTATAGTCCCATTTACCATGCAGCACTCATTTTTGAAGACCTATACTTCCTTCCTTTCTTAATCATTACACTAGTCAAAAGGACATAATTTTCTATGTTTAAAAAATTAAAATACAGCTAGGATATTTTATTAATATCCTGGTATGTAAATTCATGACAGCAACAGCCCTTCTAGGATTGGGGAATCTGTGGCTTCATGTAGCCTTTCAGATCCCCAATTGTCATCCCTTGACCAAATCCTGACTTCAGAGGATTTGTTCAGTAAAATTTGGATTTAGTTACAAGGCTACACTCAGGGATCCAGAAGGTCACATGTAGCCCTGCACCCACAGTTCTCCAACCCCTCTGTACTTTCTCCCTGTCAGGAGAAAGAAAAGTTATTTCCTAATCTCATGCAGAGCAGTTTAGCTTCATTTTTCATACCGTGAGGTCTCACCTTCCACCCGAAGTAACTTTTCCAAGTATTTTCCCAAACTAAAAGTATTTCCTAAAAGGAGCTCTCCTGTCAGGTGTTAAGATGATAAATGTGTACTTTATTAGGTATAATTTGGTATTAACAATAGTGCTTCTAAAATAAGTATTTTTTATCAAACTTTTAAATATTTAAATAATACATACTAAACTTAGTCTCCATTTTTTTAGAAATTTTAAGAAAACCTATCTTGAAAAAGTTTTTTTTAATGGTTTCTTTTTCTTTTATTTCAAATTAATATTAGGGTACAAATTTTTAGGTTACATTGTTCTCCCTTTCAGAGTAAAGTTCCAGTTGTAAAAGAGCCCCTGACTCAAGGGGTGTGTTACACACCCACACGGTGTGCATGTTAGGTGAGATCTCACCCTTGCTCTCTCTCCTTCTGCTAATTGTCCTTGAAAAAGTTTTTGCAGTGTTAGAATGAAATGTACTATATAGCTGCAGTGTTCAATCCTGGGGTGGCAGACCAGTACAGGTCCATGGCCTGTTAGGAACTGGGTGGCACAGCAGGAGGTGAGCAGGGGCAGGGGAGTAAGTGAAGCTTCATCTGTATTTACAGCCACTCCCCATTGCTCGCGTCCTGTCAGATCAGTAACATTAGATTCTCACAGGAGCTCCAGCCCTACTGTAAACTCTATGTACAAGGGATCTAGGTTGGGTGCAGTGAGAATCTGACACTTGATCTGAGGTGGAGCTGAGGCCACGGTGCTCATACTAGGGGGTGACTGCAAATACAGATTATCATTAGCAGGGAGGTTTAACTGTGCGTAGACCATAATAAATCAGTTGCTTGCAGACCCATTTCAAAAACACTTCCTCTTCATTTCCCACAGTCCATGGAAGAATTGTCTTCCATGAAACAAGCTCCTGGTGCCAAAAAGGTTGGGAACCACTGCTGTATATATAGCATTATGTAGCTGTTTTGCCAAAGAGCACAGAGAAGATACTGCTTGCTTAAAAGGATACAGAATTTCAGGTAGAGCTTGTCAAGTTGCTCTTTTTCTTCAAAAAATATATCAAGACTGTCTTATAAATGTGAGACTGGGCTCTACCAATTTGAGGTTCATATTTAGAATTACCTTTGAGTTCTTAACTTCTTTTGACTAAACTACCGTATAACCATCACTGAATTATTTTTGCTAAATAGCAACTTGCTTTCTTTTTCATATTCTAAGCCTATCATGACCTTTTATAGAAATGAGTTTGAAAAAAATGGATGATGAAAGAGAGGCATAAAACTAGGGATATATAAATGGCAATCAATGCTATTTTAAGCATTTTATATATTGACTATCTCCTTTGATGCTGTCACTCTGGGACATCGATCAAAAGACAATTCCTTTCCAGAAATACAGTTTTGAAAAGCATGTTGATGTTGCTTATTCAGTTGCTTATGCATTTTCTATAAGAATTTTGTGTTGCAAAAATATCATGATTTAGGGTATAAATCAGAAGTCAACAAATAATGCATATGAGCCAAATCTGGCCAATCCCGTAAGCTGAGAATAGTTTTTACATTTTTAAAGGGTTAAGAAAAAGAGAACAAAGATAATATGGGACAGAAACCTTATATGGCCTCAAAGCTTAAAATAGCTAATATTCAGTACAGTGATTTTTTAACTGGTATGCCATGAGAGGATCTGAGGTATACCACAAAAATCTCTAAAGATCATTAATTAAATTATTTTCAAAAGAACTTTAAAGCACAGCAAGTATATCCTTTTTTTAACCCTTCCCCCCACACCTCTTTTGTTTTTTGAGACAGTATCTCAAGCTGTCACCCTTGGTAGAGTGTCATCGCGTCACAGCTCACAGCAACCTCAAACTCCTGGGCTTGAGCAATTCTGTTGCCTCAGCCTCCCAAGTAGCTGGGACTGCAGGCGCCTGCCACAACTCCTGGCTATTTTTTGTTGTTGTTGTCGTTGCAGTTGTCATTGTTATTTTAGCTGGGTGTATGTGGCTGGTGCCATACCCACTCAGTTAGGCCTTTTACCCTTTTTGGTTTTTTTGACCAACATAATCCAAGTGTGCCACAGAGGTTTGACTATAGGTTCAAGTGTACCATGAGATAAAGTTGAAAGACACTGATGATAAAAGAGGTTGAAAAACACTGATTTAGTACCTGGCTTTTTACAGTCCTTTACTGATCCTTGAGTTTTATAGTACATCTGTAACCTTTTAATTGTTAGAAAGTCACTGATGGAAACAATCAGTGGTTATAATTTTATAATCCTATATCATTAAATGATAACGTAAATCAATAATATGTTGACATGAAAGATAAATGAATAGGCTGTGAAACAGCATATTAACATCCTTTCTCCTGGTGAATGATAGCTTATATAATGCTAGCTTGTAGCAAATATAAGTAGCTTATATTTGATTCTTCATATTTATGCACTGCCTTAATTTTTAAAAGTAAATGTATTGCTTTATGAGAAGCACAAATGCACATGTGCATATGTACACGTTGTGTTGCTTGTGTGTTTTAAAAGAAAAGAGAAGGCCAGGCGCAGTGTTTCACACTTACAGTCCTAGCACTCTGGGAGGCTGAGGCAGGTGGATCACTGTGCTCATGAGTTCAAAACCAACGTGAGACAGAGAGACCCCATCTCTAAAAATATCTGGGTGTTGTGGCGGCACCTATAGTCCCAGCTATTCCTGGAGGCTGAGGCAAGAGGATCACTTGAGTGAGCCCAAGAATTCAAGGTTGCCATGAGCTATGACACCATGGCACTCTACCAAGGGTGACAAAGTTGAACTCTTGTCCCAATGAATAAATGAGTGAAAGAAAGAAAAGAGAAACTAGAGATTTCCAACGTAGCTTGTGGCTGATTTTCATCACGTAAGAAAGAGGTTTGTTTAAGGAATGTAGCTTATTATGCACCACTTTGAAAACCCTTGTCATCATTGAACAAAACTCCTTTCTCTTCAGAGCCTTTACCAAGTAACCAAACACCTGAAAATGTCTACTTAAGGCTTAAGCTCACTTGTTTTTTACCATTTCACTAGTTGAAATCTGATTATACTGCTTTAAAACTACTAGGTAGTAAAATGAAAACAACATGGCCTTTTAAGAACTTGGCAGGAACTGCACCCACATAGTTTACATTGCGGAGATTGCTGGTTCTGCCCTGTACATTGCCTCTAGCAAATGTTTACCTGTCCAGGCCCAAGTTCAGACTTCTAAGTAGTGAAGGTATGCAATAATAATTATATGCTCAGTACACTGCCGAAAGGCAGTAAGGCATAGGTAAGGCATAGGTTTTTTAAAGTTTCCCTCTTATCCCCATACCTTTCTCCAAATTCCTCTCCTATCTTCCCCTCAAAGGCAAGCATTTTAATATTTGTAAGTACAGTACAGAAAATAATCTACATAAATGGTATTGTGGCCTCATTGTACTTCTTGCTTTATTCACTTAGCACTGTATTTCTATGATAGTCCATCTTGTGTATCTGCCAAATTTGGGGGAGTTTTATTTATTTGTTTGTTTGTTCTTGGGCTCAAGCAATCCTCTTGCCTCAGCTTCTCGAGTAGCTCAGATTTTCAGGTGCCCACCACAATGCCCAGCTAATTTTAGAGACAGGGTCTCGTTCTTGCTCAGGCTGGTCTCAAACTTCTGAGCTCAAGCAGTCCTCCCACCTTGGCCTCTCAGAGTGCAAAGATTACAGGCTTGAGCCACTGCACCTGGCCTACCACATTTTATTTATGTACTTTTCAAGGAGCAGTGCTCTAAGAAACAGTTTTATACATGTCTCTTTATGGACTGATTTTTGGGATAGATTATACCCAGGAGTAGAATTGCTTCATCCTGAAATACATGTATACTTTGCTAGGTAGTTTTGGATGGTTCCTTCAAGTGGTTGCACTACTCTGTGCTCCACCATGGGGTTTTTATTTGGGGAATTTTTTTGTAAGAGTTTCTCTTAAGACCCATACTTAGTTATAAGAAATGATTACTTTAAGTAAAAATAATTGTTGAACTCTTGAATTATTGCTAGGTAGAAGTTCTAAAGGAGATTATATAGCCCCACTTTTTATAAAAGCTTGTGCTTCTTGCGAGCCAGACATATTCACAGTGCAGAAGACTAAGAGCTGATATGAATCATCTAAGTCTATGTCCACATGATCTGTAACTATGAAATTGTATTATTTGTAATTATAATTCTAACTTATTTAACTTTTCAATTATATTTAACACATAAATAATGCTTACCATGACCCTAGCACTTGGGAGGCCGAGGCAGGTGGATTGCCTGAGCTCATGGGTTCAAGACTAGCCTAAGCCAGAGCAAGACCTCAGCTCTAAAAATAGCCGGAAATTGTGGCAGGTGCTTGTAGTCCCAGCTACTCAGAAGGCTGAGGCAAAAGAATCACTTAAGCCCAAGAGTTTGAGGTTGCTGTGAGCTATGATGTCACGGCACTCTACTAAGGGTGACAAAGTGAGACTGTGTCTCTAATAAAAATAATAATGTGTACTGTGTACTAAGTACTGTTACATACACTTTATAAATATTAATGCATGTCATCCACATGATATCCCTGTAACATAGCTACTGTTATTGTCCCCATTTCTATAAGTGAGAAAACTGAGACACAGAGGGATTTAATTAAGTAATACAAGAATAGATCCCTCACTTTTCATATTGCTATGAATGGGGAATTTTAAAAATCATATAGGGAATATGATTAGGGAATTTCATTATACTAGGGAATAAAAAAATCATTGAAAATAAATGGTTACATAGTATGCATTATTTCATAGTCCATTACAAATATAAAGATGCTATTTAACTTTTCTAACTTTAACTTTTTTTTGAGACAAATCTTAAGCTGTTGCCCAGGATAGAGTGCCATGGCATCATAGCTCAGAGCAACCTCCAACTCTCAGGCTCAAGCAATCCTCTTGCCTCAGTAGAAAATTTTTAGTAGAGATGGAATCTCGCTCTTGCTCAGGCTAGTCTCAAGCAGTCCACCCACCTCAGCCTCCCAGAGTGCTAGGATTACAGGCATGAGCCACCATGCCCTGTGTGACTTTAACTTTTTTTTTTTTTTGCAGTTTTTGGCTGGGGCCAGGTTTGAACCTGCCACCTCTGGTATATGGTGCCGGCGCCCTACTCCTTGAGCCACAGGTGCCACCCGACTTTAACTTTTGAATACCAATATGTGTAGCCTGTTGGCCAAATGGGAAATACACGTCAAACATGTTTAACATTATAGTACTAAGAATTTCAATATAAAATCTCAGCAGCATATGATATGTGAATTTCTGAGTGGGTAAAATTTAATTACTAAAACTCCATAAAATATTTTCTTTTAATGTTTTATTTTAAAGCCCTATTTCCATAGCTCTTTAAAGAGTAGATATTAAAACATAATTGAACATTTTCCTCAAGATTGATGTTGTATTTTGTTAATTCTCATTGTGCTTTGACAAGGATATTGATGTGAAATATGAAACAGAATGGCTTCTGATAATGACTAGATTTTGCTTTCTTGAAAAAGTCCATAATATCCTTTTGCTTTTGGATTATTTGTCCAATTCTCATAAAAATTGAAGTATGGGATATGCAGCCAAGGTTGTAGAAGCCAAGGTTGCTACTTTTCTGCAAAGCTAATCATTGACTTGACTAGAAACCTTCTTTAGTTGTTCTGATAGTTTTGACTCCTCAGCAGGATTGGGCTCTTAGTAGTTAGAGGCCCTCATGAATCACAGATACTATCAGCAGTTATCTTTTTTGTTTTCATGGCATTCCTTGATGAGGAAAGTATAGAGAAACATCCCTCTCCACTTCAGTAGTTTGGGTGGATTACTTCAAAGAATATGAATGCATTATCTTTTGCAAACAACATAATAGGCTAAAATTTTCTCCACATATTCTTTAATGTTTGATTTGGAGCCAAATGCCAAGAATAAGCATCATTTATAATTATGGTTAAATCTATAGGACAGAAAGCCCCGTCTTTGGGTGGCAGAGTAACTTTCTTGCAACTCTTTTGAAATGAATTCTTCCACTTAAAACTTGTAATTTATAAACTGTGTGGGTAGGGACAAAGTATACTCCAAAGCAGGGGATTCAGCTCTGCTGATCACCAGCAGATTGTAATTTTCAATTCAGCCATCATTTTTATTTATAGCATGTTTGTTTTATAAGTGCATATTTTTGAAGTATTTTATATTGCAAGTCCCATTTTGCCGTTAAAAGCAATGCTTCAATGCTAATAATCAATTAATGGACACAAAAGTAGAAATAGTATAAAAAGTTGAAAGTGAGAAAATTATACAGATGAAGTATATCATTCATTGGACAATAAGAACAATTATGAAGGGTAGTCCCATAATGTGTAAAAAAAGATATACTGTGCAATTGACAGCCAGAGGTCTGAAATGGTTTGTTTTGTTTTTGTTTTGTTTTTGAGACAGAATCTAACTCAGTTGCCTAGGGTAGAGTAGTTGCTCACAGCAACCTCAAACTCTTGGGCTCAACTGATCCTCTTATCTCAGCCCCCCAAGTACATGGGAGGCACCTGCCACCATGCCCAGTTAGTTTTTCTGTTTTTATTTTATTTAGTTATTTATTATTTCTGAGATAGAGTCTCATTTAGTCACTTTTGGTAGAGTGCCATGCCATTATAACTCACTGCAAACTCAAACTCTTGGGCTTAAGCGATCATCTTGCCTCAGCTTCCCAAGTAGCTGGGACTATAGGCGCCCACCACAAGGCCTGGCTATTTTTAGAGACGGAGGTATCACTTTTGCTTAGGCTGGTCTCCAACTCCTGAGCTCAACCAATTTACCCACCTTGGCCTTCCAGAGAGCTAAGATTACAGGCATGCGCTCAGCCCTGAAATGGATTTGACAAAGGATCATTGCCAAAGAGGGATGCCTGTTCAGTCAAAGGTTAATTCAGGTGAAACTTAGGAGTCCTAAGCAAGGTGACTGAAACTACTGCTGTGGAAACTTATCAAAAACCACACATGGTACTATTGGTTCAAGGCCTTTTCTACTCTGAAGGTAAGGCTCTGATGTAGATTCCTTAACTGTCAGAGGTTACCTCCCTTCTGCTGTGGGTGAAGATTGTGGCAGGAAAGGGTTGCCTGTCCCTGCAGATATTCAACGTAAACAAAACAGAGCGATTCTTAAAATGCCAAAAATATATATATCAGCTCAAAGAAAATGCTGACTCCATAAGGCTAAATCTCTCTCATGGTTTTGGATGTTTAATGGACTTCACAGCCTTTTGGAATTCAGCCTGTTCGAAAGTAGAGCTTCCTCCATATATTTCATTTATGAAAATCCTACTGATCTTTCAATTAAATGGCAGTAAAAAAGATGGACAGCATATTTGCTGGTCACAGATCCTTTTTCCTAAGAGTGAACTTTGTATGCTGGTAAAATAGCTGTACTGAACGTAGCCAAACATCAGTGCATCTAGACTTGGTATGTGGTGGTACATGGTCTCTGCCTTTGTGAGGTCTGCCGCTCACTATGCAAGTAGAATTTTGGTGAAACCATGGTAGAGTGTTTATGTGGTTTAACACCTGGTGTTTTTTTGTTTGAGACAGAGGGTCACTTTGTCACCCTCAGTAGAATGTTGTGGTGTCAAAGCTCACAGCAACCTCAAACTCTTAGAGATCAAGTGATTCTCTTACCTCAGCCTCCCGAGTAGCTGGGACTACAGGTGCCACCACAACACCCAGCTAGTTTTAGAGACAGGGTCTTTTTCTTGCTCAGGCTGATCTCGAACTTCCGAGTATTGTCATGCATCATCATGGCAATGGCATGCAAGTTCACAGCAACCTCAAACCCTTGGGCTCAAGTGATCCTCTTGCCTCAGCCTCCCAAGTAGCTGGAACTATGGGTACCCGCCATGACACCAGGCTAGTTTTTTCTGTTTTTACTGGAGATGGGAACTTGCTCTCGATTGGGCTCATGTTGAACTCCTGAGCCCAAG
Source organism: Otolemur garnettii (assembly GCF_000181295.1). Taxonomy (NCBI): domain Eukaryota; kingdom Metazoa; phylum Chordata; class Mammalia; order Primates; family Galagidae; genus Otolemur; species Otolemur garnettii. The sequence continues at coordinate 29,693,812 of NW_003852408.1, forward strand.
TAATCCACCCACCTGGGCCTCCCAGAATGCTAGGATTACAGATGTGAGCCACCGCACCCTACAAAACTGATTGTTCTTAAAGCTCAAATTTAGGCCAGGCTATGTCCAAAGGGTTTATTTAAAAGTTGTAGCTAGTCAATAAAAGAACATACCATTGCCAAATCACCCCTGACCTATTACATGGCCTACAGGCTAGGCACTTCCCTGGATTGCCCTGGAAATCAACATTCTTCTTACATGACTCTTAAGATGGACTTAGTTCTGTGTTCTGCTTGGTTTTTCCATTATTGTTTGCAGGAGTTAAGCCAAACCTTAAGTGTGGCTGTGTTCCAATAAAACTTCATTTATGGACACTGAAGATTGAATCTCGTAATTTTCACATCATTTAGTGTTATTGTTTTTCTTCTAGCCTTTTAAAGGAGCAAAAATCATTCTTAGCTCACAGGTTATACAAAAATAGATGGCAGGGCAGATTTGGCTATGAGCAATAGTTTGCTGACCATGCACTAGATGGCCTGTTATACACTAGTATGTTTTTTTATTCTTATGTTCGCACTGCCACTCTGTTTTTTTAAAATTTAAAATACAAATCCAGGTCATAGGAATATCATAACTTTAGATAAAGATTGTATGTGACTTGTGTAGCAGGTGATATTTGGTTGCCTACCAAAAAATCATTTCTGCCTTCTTTGTTGTCAGAACTTCAGTTGAGATTTTATTCAAGTACCTGGTTATCATGTACTTAAGGGAAGATTGCTTTCTTATTCCTCCCAAGTTAAATAGGTGAATCTTCATGGGTTTAATCCAACTTAAATACTACTCCCTTTGCAGTGACCGATGTATTAGGTGGTTGAAAAGTCCATGTGAGGAATTAACCTCCTGAGCTAATGCAGACATGTAGGGATTAATTTAGGAGTGGCAATTCTAGACAGTAAGATTCATGAGGCAGAATTCAGTTGCATAAAATTGATTGACCCTGGAATAATGAATTTTTGAACACTGGAATTAAAATCAAAGTTCCTATGTAGATATATTTGAACTATACTTTGTTTTGCACTGGCCACTACAAATTACTGTTTGGCAAACATATTTCAAGGAAATAGTTATATACATGTAATAGAATCTTAAAATATTTATTAAAAATTTTTTAATTCAAATATAGAAAAATTAATTTTTGTTATTCTAATGTAAAATTATAAGCTTTTGGGAAAGACTGATTTTTTTTATGTCTTTTTCCTTGTAAAATATTTTTTACTTACAAAGTAATAAAAGTGGTAAGAAACAGAAACCCTGGGCAGAGCCTGTGGCTCAGTGAGTAGGGCGCTGGCCCCATGTACCAAGGGTGGTGGGTTCAAACTGCAGCAAAAAATAGCCGGGCGTTGTGGCAGGTGCCTGTAGTCCCAGCTACTCAGGAGACTGAGACAAGAGAATCGCCTAAGCCCAGGAGTTGGAGGGTGCTGTGAGCTTTGACATCACGGCACTCTACCAAAGGCAACAAAGTGAGACTCTGTCTCTAAAATAATAATAATAATAATAAAGAAATAGAAACCCCATGCCAATAACTACAGAAGTGTTTGAAATTTTACTGATCTGTTGAAATCAGAAAGCCTGTTCTGTACTCGCTAAACTTCATTCTTAACCATCTCACTTACTGACACCTTGCAGCCTGGCTTTGAATCTAACCTCTTGACTGAATTGGTTTCTAGAAATCTAGAAATCGATTTTATGGTCCCTTATCTCCTTTTTAAAACCATTTCCTCTTTGACTTTTCTATAATGTTGAATTCTGTTGCTCATTCTGTCTTTGAAACTCTCCTAGGATTTCTGAGAATGCGTCTCTATTCTTCTACCTCAGTGACCATTTTTTAGTCTCCTATATTTTACTTTGTTACTTTCTGCTTGTTGAGGGTAGCTCTCTTGTAAAACATTGACTGTTCATTACGCCTATAAACAATAGGTATAAGAATGAATTAGCCCTAAGTAGAAGCTACAAGTTGCTAAGCAGAGTCTGAGATTATCTTTTGATGTAAAGCAGGGTTTATAAGTAGAATTAAATACTTTCCTAACTGATTAATAGTTCCTGATTTTTTAAGTATACACATATATTTGGTGAATTGTATTCATTTGTATTCCATTATTAAACCATTTCTTTTTGTATACTTGATTTTAGTTGCGAAAACCCCAAAACCAGGATATATGGGAATCCTTATCCCAACATCTTGGCATACTTTGTGAGTATACCCATAGTATAAATTCCTAGTGGTGGAATTGTTGACTTATGGTACGTGCCTATTTAAAAGTTTGGTAGGCTTTCAGAAAGTTCGTACCAATTTGTATTTTATATCAATAAAATGTCCCTTTCATCACATCCTCTCCAACAATGAGTAGTTGAAAATCTAGTGAGTGAAAATAATTTTTGTTTATATTCTCATTTATTTTAATTATGAATGAGGTCGAGAATCTGTTACATCAGTGATTTTCAGTGATGATTTTGCCCCCCAGGGAAATTTGGCAATGTTCGGAAACATTTTTTGTTGTCACAGCTGGAGAGGGTCTGGTGAAGGAATTCTGCTAGCACCTAGTGGGTAAAGGACAGAGACACTGCTAAAACTCCTACAAGGTACATGCCAAAATATTATCTGGTCCAAAATGTCAATTGTGTCAGGGTTGAGAAACCTTGTTTTGTATTATTCCATTTTATCCCCTTTGTTGGTTTATTATCTACAATTCTTGTGGTTGCTTTGGGTTAATAATGTACCTCTTTAACTTAACCACAGTCTACCTTCAAGTAATATTTTCTTATATCATGTGTAGTACAATAGCAGTATACTTTTGTTTTTCCCATCCTGGCCTTTGTGCTGTTATAAAACATTTTACTTTTACTTTTACATATGTTCTAGACCCTACAGTTTGTTTTTAGTACATTACTTTAAATATTGAGTATCTTAATTTTTTTAAACAGATACATTGAAAATAATTAACATTCAGCAAATTGCACATTTCAGGTATACAGTTTAAAAAAGTGTATGTATACTTTTGAAACCACCACCACAATCAAAATAAAGAACATATTTATCATCCCCAAAACTTTTCTCCTGCCACTGAGTAATTCCTCCCTCAGCCCCAGGCAGCCGCTGATCTCCTTTCCACCACTATAGATAAAGTGGCATTTTCTAGTGGAATCATAAGCTATGTATCTTTTTATTTTTCTCTGAATTCTTTCTTACAGCATAATTATTTTGAGATTTATCCATGTGGCTGTGTGTATCATTACAGAAATATTTTTAGTGACAAATATGCCAAGTAACGAGATTATAAAGAGCATACTGAATTCTAGTCACCTGATGTATTTTTTGTTTTAGGTCATGACTGTCCCAGATACGATAATCACATGAAAGTGTCCATTACTGCAGATGCCATTTGACTCATCAGAGAAAATCTGTCTCAAAGAAAATATCCACATGACTAAAACCATTTCTTTATTGAATGGCTTGATGGATTTCCTTTACTCTGATTCATACCAAAGCTGTCCTCCTCCTCAACCAAAGCAAGAAAGAATCCTATATGAGTCAGTCCCAGAATGCCATTTTTACATCACCAACAGGTGAAGAAAACCTCATGAATAGCAATCACCGAGACTCGGAAAGCATCACTGGTGAGTCCAGCTTAATAAATACTGAAATGCTATTGCTTACAGGATAAAAGGCAAAAATGCCTTGGTCCAGCATATATGCCCTGCCATGATGAAACCCTAGTCTCCCTTTCCAACCTGGTCTCTTCAGAGACAGACTAAATTAATCTCTCTTAGTCTGCTATTGCATTATCAAAATCTGCGTTATATCCTGTTCCTTACCTATGTCTCACTCCCCTATACTTTGTAAGCCCCTGTGAGAAGTAACTGTGTCACATTTATTTTCTTACCTCTACAGGATAAGAGTTGCATAAGTGTATCCCCTGCAGGCACCTGACAGCAGTGCCTGGCACACAGTATGCTCTCAGGATTTACAGAGTATATAAACATAGGTACAGGCCCATAACAGCATTATCTGCAAGGCTAAATTTATAAACTGCAAACACTCAAAGTTTTTCTAAACTTTGGTTCTAAAACTCATTTGCCCACAAAACTGGACTTCTGTGGCTATTTCTAGACTTAACTCATTCACCAAACATATACTAAAATATTTAAATAATAGAGTATTGCCACAAAGCCAGTTGGGAGTGTTGTCTAACATACTGTTAGTGCACAGTATCACTTTTTTAAAAATCTGAAAAATTCTGAAATCCATCTAAAGGCGAAGTTATTTTAATTCAGCTTTATTGAGTTATCTTTATTAAAATACAGTAAGGTACACTTAAGTGAATACTTTGAGTTTTTTCTCTTTTTTTTGTTTGTTTGTTTGTTTTTGAGACAGAGTGTCACTATGTTGCCCTCGGTAGAGTGCCGTGAAGTGACAACTCACAGCAATCTCAAACTCTTGGGCTTAAGCAGTTCTCTTGCCTTAGCCTCTTGAGGATCTGGGACTACAGGCACCTGCCACAACACCCAG
>NW_003852408.1:29698377-29700733 GCF_000181295.1 Otolemur garnettii
TTTTTTTTTGGTTGCAGTTGTCATTGTTGTTTTAGCAGGCCCAGGCCAGGATCGAACCCACCAGCTTTGGTGTATGTGGCCGGCACCCTACTCTCTGAGCTACAGCCGCCGAGCCAATACTTTGAGTTTTGACAAATATATACACTCACATAACCACCAGTATAATCAAGTTATACAACTTTTTATTATCTGCCAAAGTTCCCTTTTACCCAGATCTGTGAACCTCTCACCTCTGGTTCCAAGTAACCAACAATCTGTTTTCTGCTATTATAGATTCAATTTCATATAAATTGAACCTGTATCTTTTGTGCCTGGCTTCTTTTGGGCAGCAAAATGTTTTTGAAATTTATCCACTTATGGTAAACTTAGGTGGTTCATTTTTTTGTTACTAAGTTGCAGTGACTCATCTCTGTCGTTGTAGCAGCCCTAGACAATATATAAAAGAATAATTATGAATGTCTTTCACTAAAACTTGATTTACAAAACCAGGCATAAGAAGCAAGCTGGAGTTGGTCCCTGTGCCATAGTTTGCTACCCTTTACTGTACATCATCAATACTTGGTAGTGTTAGTTATTTTTTATTTTAACCATTCAGGTAGGTATATACTAGTATCTCTAGTTACTAAGTATTAGAGAGCATATTAGTAAGTGCTGTTTTTAAATTGGATCTTTAAAAAGGATCTTTACTGCTCATCCCAAGTGTTGAATGATGTTTTTCTTCTCTAACTAGATGAAAGCCAGACCCCTCTCTTAGTTTTGTATAGGAAAGTGATATGATGAAGATATGGAGAATGATTTGAGTGTGATAAGGACAGACCAATTTGGGGGCCACATTTAAGAAATAAGAAGAGGCAATGTGACTAGAAAGAAATGAGAATATGAAAGAGACATTTGGAAGATGAAAAAGTAGAAGGAGTGGGTTGTCAATCCTGAACAGTCAGGAGAGTAATAAATAATGCATTATCAGAAATACAGAAGCAAGTAAGAGGAACTAGTCTGAAGACTATTTAGCTCAATTTACTAAACCTGTATTGTACTCTTATTTTTAAAATTACTTTTTGGAATTTATCTTGAGTTTTCACAAGATTTCATTAATACTCATTAAAAGAAAACTTGTAGAGACTAGTAGCTCTTTTAATGAATGTTTTGTTTTTGATTTGTTATGCCCTTAAATGCCTAATAGTCTGCATTTAGCTCTGCATGTATTTATACTCAACTTCTCTTCCTGCAAGTATTATAATGACAATCTGAATGTAATATATGTGTGGCAGAAAAACTTTGGATCATCACATGAAATTTATAGTAATAGATTTTGAATGGATTTTCAGGGTTCTTATTTAAGAGATCTTCCAAGGATTAAAATCTTCTTTAGAAACATATTTAATACCTTATCTATATCCCTTGGTAATTATGAAGCATCTACTTGTCCTTCTGGGTGAATGGGATGTCTGATACAGCCAGCCTCCTGATATTTGACTTATTAAAATGTCATTAAGTCTAACCAGGGTCTGACTCCTTAGGGAAAAGTAAAAGAAAAGAAATGTCATTAAGTCAAGGCCAAGTAGTAGAAATTTACCCTCTTTAGATTGGTTTTCTTAAACTGCACTTTGTGGTTCTTTGCCAGAGTCAGAACATGTTTCTTCATACAACCCACAAAGGAAATACCAGAGCACTTTAAAAAGTGAGAGGGTTGATACAACATCCTGTATTTTCTCTATTATTTTAAGCCCTAGTATTTTAAGCATGTTGTAAGGGATAACTTTTCCTTTTTGTGTCAACTGCTAAATTTGGGAGGTGTTAAATCATGGGCAGTATTGGGAACAGGAAGCCAGTTCATAAAGGCTCATAAAGAATGAGAAGCCGGGCTGTGTTCAGAGATAGGATGAGGCGGGTAAATGATTCTTTTTATTTTACAAATGAGAGAAATTGAGAATCAGAAATGCCAAAGCCTGTATTCTTTCTAATATTAGGAATAGTCAGTAGATTAGTCACCTGGAGATATTAGATATATAGGCTAATAAGGTATGTTAGAGAGAGACATGATGTATAGGAACTTGCCTTCTAGGACAAGTGCTCAGCCTCTGTCCTATAAATAAGTGAGCACATAGCAATAAGAGATGGCTCTGAGGTCAAGTGGGCATGGCACGTGCTGGATAGGAAACTGAGACAAAAGTCTGGTGGTCCTCAGCAAGTCATTCACCTTTAAGTCTCAGTTTCCTTATCTAGGAGGTAGAATTAGATGGTTTCTCAAACTACCTTTCACTTTCAACACTCTAATTATTTAGAAGCTGTACTTTGACTTGATTTCATCTTGAGGTCTAAAAACTCCGTAGTAAAACAATAATAAGAATAACTA
>NW_003852408.1:29701962-29706360 GCF_000181295.1 Otolemur garnettii
GTGATTCTCTTTTCTCAGCCTCCCAAGTAGCTGGGACTACAGCACCCGCCACAACACCTGGCTATTTTTTGTTGCAGTTTTGGCCAGGGCCGGGTTTGAACCCGCCACCCTCAGTGTATGAGACTGGCGCCCTACCCACTGTGCCACAGGCAATATTTGACACTTAGTAACCGTTGTGCAGTATGGACCTACTTGAACAATTTAACAGGAAGAGGTGACTTGAACTGATTTAACAGGAAGAGGTAATTCTGTATTATGCCTGAGTGCAGAGTTTGTCATTCTTGTGATTCTGAGTGTCCAGTATTGCAAGCATATAAGATGTTTCCATTTCTTCTTTTTGATATTTTCCTCAGACTGAGTAGAAAAGAAATTTTTTTTAAAGTAGTGAAATTATTTAAAATTTTATATCCTAATAATTTGGTGCCTGAGCCATCAGCTTCTTGATGCTTATCTTCCCCATTAAACATGGTTACAGGAATTAGATCAGTCATTAAGAAGCATAGTTCTTAGGTACATAAATAATTCTTCTATTACCACAGAGGAAAAATGTACACTGTATAGTAATCTTCATTATTTATTGAAGGATTCCTAGGGAATGTTTCAGTGAGAAGCTGAGCTAGATTTATCCTGAAAATAGGTCCTTATAATACCATTCCTGTTAAAAATGACAAATTTAAGTAGCGGAATTTTTAAACTTTGAACATAGAGACCTTTTTGCATGTGACCTCATTTCAAAAATCTCCCAAAAGGCTGAGCTTTCCTTTTTTTAAAAAAAAAAAATGTGTTTGGTATAAAAATATTGTATACATAATGGCTATTAAAATATATGATAAAAGCCCATAAGTTCAACATTAACATGTTTGTGAAATGCTTTTAGTTGGAATGAGATATGAGATTGTGTCAAGTCCTAGACATTTTCCCAGTGAGTACTTCAATGTTTATAATGTCTGATCGTCACTGGAGAATTGTTGTGAAATATTCATTTTCATAATAATTATTAACTTGATTTTCATAGTAGTTTCTCAGAACTTAATTGCTCAAGAAAAAATTATTATGTGAACATTGTTTGAAGTTGAATTGAAATATCAAGAAGCCCAAATAAAACTGTATGTCTGTCCTTAATGTGTACATTTCTTTTAAGTAGCAGAATTAAGCTAAATTAAGGCTCCTATAGTTTTTTTAACATTTTAGTTTGAAAACTTCCTTACTTAGGATTTTCTAGAAAATTATTTTTAGAAGGAACAGTATTTTTTTATTTGCATTTCCCTTTGTTCCTTCAGTTTTTAAATTTGTGAAAAAAAAACTTTCAAACTGAAATTTCATCAAAGTTAATGTCATTTCATCAAAGTTTGTCATTATTTTGGTAAAGTGTCACAGAAAGTACCCCTTGGTTTTACTTGTAGGCCATGGAGGGGTGAAACTCTAGCTAAAAAGATGTCTTAGATCGTGATTTAAGGGAGTTACTGTTAGGATTAATTTTAAATAAAAATACTATAAAATAAAAAGTTAACACATCCAGACATGGTAGTATGTGCCTATACTCCTAGCTACTTGGGAGGCTGAAGCAGGAAGATTGCTTGAGCCCAGAGTTCAAGATTGCTGTGAGCCATGATTGTGGCCTGGGTAACCAAGCAAGACTCTCTTTTTAAAAAAAAAAAAAAAAAAAGTGAACAAATGCCAAAGTATTTTTTAAGACTTTATACCAAACAAACCATGATGTTCAAGGGAGCAGTTTAGAAGCTGAGATTAGTAGGATGATGCAGATTTATACTTTAAGGTTCTCAAAAACTGTCCTATTTTCACTTTAAAATTAAAGTGAAATTAAACTTAAAAATTGAACTATAGGCACACCTATGGCTCAAGTGGCTAAGGCGCCAGCCACATACACCTAAAGTGGTGGGTTCAAATCCAGCCTGAGCCTGCCAAAACAACAATGACGGCTACAATCAAAAAATAGCCGGGCTTGTGGCAGGCGCCTATGGTCCCAGCTACTTGGGAGGCTGAGGCGGGAGACTCGCTTAAGACTAGGAGTTGGAGGTTGCTGTGAGCTGTGATGCCACTGCACTCTACCCAGGGGGATAGCTTGAGACTCTGTCTCAAAAAAAAAAACAAAACTATATATGATGCATGTGTTATTACAAAAATTTTGAGATATGCAAAAATCAAGAAATGTAAAATCTATGCAGGCAGAACTGATACTTTCTCATCAACCCACCAATAAGCTGAGCAAGTTGAAACTTGCATGGGTAAATCAGAAAGGACACTGTTGACTGTGTTTCTTGGTAGTGAAATAATGGGCTATAACACAGTCTGTCTCAACACTTTCATAGAGACCCATGTATATCTAAGATCATAAAGCATATAACCTGGGATTATAATTGGTGCATTAATTATTTCTGCACTTTTAATTTCACCGTCATTTTAAAGGCATCAATTCCCTGGGTTAGTAGTTCAATCAAATGTGATAAACTTCATTAGGAATTTGCATCTTATAAAAGATAAGTGGTTTACTTTATGTGGCAGATTGTTTAAAGTTTTAAAAATAAGATACAGAACATCCTCTCCCTTTCCAACAGTTTCCTATCCCCTTGAGACTTCAAGATTTGTGTTTTGAATAATTATTACATATCTTGGCAGGCCATCCTAGATTCAGCAACCTGATATTACTTCAGCCCCTTCTTACCCTACCTCCCTCATGTGTCAGTGGATACTCGTGCTCATTAAAATGAATTTTAATGACTAGTAAAGAGATGTGGCACAGGCAGGGACACTTTCTCTTTTGCACAACACAAAGAAATTGAAACCTCTGTGACTTGGTTAGAAACATGGGCAGCATTTGGGGTTGTGAGCCCCTCTCGTGAATGGGGTAGGAGTGGGAGGAATAGTTCTCAATGGGACTGATAGAAACAGAGCATGGCGGAAAGACTTCACTACATCAAGTGAATTTTTACTGATAATCTTGTAAGATGAACCATTGTTACCACCTCCATGTTTAAATCCCAGTATTGCCACTAATAGCTTCCTTGGTGATCTTGGACGTGTTACATAATTTCTCTCAAAGAAGATTCTAAACTAGATAACGTCTTAAGGTTCAAATTCTCAGACTGACAGACGGTAAGCATTTACAGAAAACATATTTTATTTCTCCTCACCAAAACATTTCTTTATTACTGTCCTTCATTTTTTTCTTCCCCTTTCATCATGTGTGACTTGTAGCTCCCGGTTATTTACTAGGTTTTTTTTTTTTTTTTTGAGACAGAGTCTCACTGTATCACTCTCATCATAGCTCACAGCAACCTCAAACTCTTGAGCTCAAGCGATTCTCTTGTCTTAGCCTCCTGAGTAGCTGGGACTACAGGCGCCTGCCACAATGCCTGGGTAGTTTTAGAGACAAGGTCTCACTCTGTCTCAGGCTGGCCTCAAGCCTCTAGCTCAGACAGTCCACCCACCTCAGCCTCCCAGAGTGCTGGGATTATAGGCATGAGCCCCCATCCTTAACTTACTGGTTTCACTTCATCTTCAATTCTAGTCAGTTATATAATAAAAGCCACATCATGTATTTCTTAAATTTGTTGTGTAAAACTGGTTGTAATGTCTGCCTTAATTTTTTAATCCTTTGTTCCTGCTATGCAACCAAGTTAAATTGTGTCTATTCCTTAGAACCAAAAGACTATTTCCTTGACTAGAAGTAAGACTGTTATTAATGATTAAGCTATATTTCTACATTCATTTTAGGCAATGGTGCTGGGAAGAAAAATGAAAATAGAATTACCTCTAGTTTGGACTGTTAACCCTAGATTGGTGGTTTTCATCCCTGGCTCCACATTGGAACACCTGGGAATCTTCTATGTACTACCCTGGGGCTCCTCCCAATCAATTAAATTACAGTCTGGAGTTGAGAATCACTGTTCTAGATTACATTTAGTTTTTCAGTGATTGCCTGACTTTCCATAATTAGTTTTAGAGCATAGATACATTGATGTGATTTTTCCCCCCTAATACTGTTACTGAGACCAGGAGTAAATGACACCACATGCTGTAGCATCTGCCTTAATTTTTTAATCCTTTGTTCCTGCTATATAACCAAGTTAAATTGTGTCTATTCCTTAGAACCAAAAGACTATTTCCTAAACTAGAAGTAAGGCTGTTATGAATAATTAAGCTATATTCCTACATTCATTTTAGTCGGTGGTGCTGGGAAGAAAAATTAAAAGCTCAAATAAAAATAAGGTATACCTAATGGTATTTCTGCATATACACATTGTCTTTTGAACGCCCTAGATTGTTAAGATAGGACCGAAGGACTACAAATGACTTAAATATTATAGTGTCCTACTGCCAACTCAGAGAATTCAAAATTGGTGCCATTTCATACATACCAGTTGTGTTTAAGGAGTA
>NW_003852408.1:29707426-29708945 GCF_000181295.1 Otolemur garnettii
GGTGCCTGTAGTCCCAGCTATTTGGGAGGCTGAGGCAGGAGACTCGCTTGAGCCCAGGAGTTGGTTGCTGTGAGCTGTGATGCCATGGCACTCTACCCAGGGCGACAGCTTGAGGCTCTGTCTCAGTAAAGAAAGAAAGAAAAGGAAAGAAAGAGAGGGAGGGAGGGAGGAAAGAGAAAGAAAGAACTACAAAAAAGACTTACATCCTGCTCCCTGTTTACATTAGCTCACGTGGTAGACGATCATAGATGATCAAAATAATCACAGCAAAGTTCTAATTAAATTCCTTATAACAGCATAACCCCTTATTAACTCCTTTAGATTAGGATATAAAACAACTGGCACCTAGGGTGGCTTGCAGCTGTCATCCTAGCAACCAGCAAGGCAGAGGTGAGAGGAGTGCTTGAGGTCAAGAGTTCAAGACCAGCCTGGACAATGTAGTGAGACCCTTATCTCTAAAATAGATTTTTAAAAAAACAGCCAGGCATGGTGGCGTACGCCTGCAGTCCCACCTACTCAGGAGGCTGAGAGAGGAGGATCACGTGAACCCAGGAGTTTGAGGCTACTGTGAGGTACAGTCATGCTACTACTGTACTCCAGCATAGGCAACAGAGCCAGACCCCATTTCTCTTTCTTTTTTATAAAGTCAGTTGACAATTAAATTCCTTCTTCCAGCCAACATTCTCAAATGTGAGTAGGCCAAACTGTTCTGTTTTACCAGCAGAGGGAGAAATGATTAAGAAGTGACTGCCTTGTGATCATTTGATACTTTCTTAATTATTGTGTGATATATACTTTGATTATAATAATTGGTCTATTTCTTGAATGCCTAATAAATGAAACTTTACTTTTCTTTTTTCACATGTATTTTTATTCTCCTGAATGACTTTTTATATAAGCCTGGGGGTTTTGTTGGTGGTGGTGTTGTTGTTCAATTCTTAAAAATATTTAAAATTTTCTGTTTGTCTAAAACCCATAAATAGTTATTTTTAACAATCTTAGTTCTAGGCACAGACAGGGTGGAGCGGATGACCAAAACTTACAATGATATCGACATGGTTACACATCTCCTGGCAGAGGTAGGAAAATATGTTTTTTTTTCTCCAGTACAAAAATCTTAAGCTTGTGGATCATTTGGAATCTATTAAATTTGCATATGAAATGAAAAAGGATGATGTCTGTGTTCTGGTTTATTTTTTATAAGGTTGTTAACTACTGGAACAGGTGGAATTCGAAAGTAGAATGGTTCCTGAAGTTAATTATTGTGAAGTCATAGAGGATCGATGGACAGATGGATTTAAATGGTGCTAGCTGGCCTTCCTATCTAAGAAAAGCATTAATTTTTTTAAAAAAAATCATTTTTGGCTTGGCGCCTATAGCTCAAGCAGCTAAGGCACCAGCCACATACACCAGAGCTGGTAGGTTTGAATCCAGCCCGGGCCTGCCAAACAACAATGACAACTACAACCAAAAAATAGCCAGGTATTGTGGTGGGTACCTGTAGTCCCAGCTACTTGGG
>NW_003852408.1:29709603-29716434 GCF_000181295.1 Otolemur garnettii
TTATATCATTATCATGCTTACATAAAGTCATGCTAGAATGACTTCTGTGTATGTCACTTAGCCTATATTTCAAATGAGATAAGTGAGTCTTAAAAAATTGGAGATAATCCATTCATTTGCATGTGCTATGAAGAAAAAGAGTAGAAGCTTAATATTATTTATACAGTGATTAATCTAAATGGAGCCCAGACTATCATATATAAGGCAGTTAGATGTATATTAGTGGGTTTCCATCCTATGTGATACAGTCTTCACCAGCACTGTGCTTATGGAATTCCTGTGCCATTGCTAAGTGTCACTATTTTCCACAGGCCTCCCTGCAGCATTACCACCAACTTCTTTAGACTCCTTTTTGTTTATACTCTAGGCAGAGCCCTGAAGCTTCAAAATTTCTAGCCTTTATTGCCTATTTTATTTCATAGCATTATTCCTGTACCAGTTGACAAAAGCACTGTTGGCTGCACTTTCCTCTAAGCTATTGGCTCTAAATATATAAGCTTTGCCCTAAATGGAACCGTCTGTGGCATACCTGCCTAATCTCCCTATCTTAAATACCTGAACTTACATCATTATCATACTTGATACATAAATGCATTCAACAAATATTTCTTGGGCTTTTAGTATACAGGCCCCATCCTCATTTTCAAAGATTGTTGATTTTCTAATTCCCCAAAATTATAAGTTTGAAAGGTTGAGTTGCTAGGCCCTAACTTACTAGAGTAACCCATAAATCTTACTTGGCATCAAGAAAAGAGATGTCCTCTTGTGTTTAGAACTATAGTACTCATTCATTTGATCAGCATTTATTAAACACTACTTGTATGCCAGGCCCTCTGCTTATTTGTGGTATCTGGGCATTCAAAGAAGTCTTGATGCTTTCTGGGACATTGCTTTTGAGTTTAGCAAAATTGACTGCAGAATCTTTTAAACACTATTTAATTTTGTTTGTACTCAAAGAAAAAGTGTATTTTGGTATTTTAACAGAGAGATCGTGATCTGGAACTCGCTGCTCGAATTGGACAGGCTCTCTTAAAGCGAAACCATGTCTTATCAGAGCAGAATGAAGCCCTGGAGGAGCAGCTGGGACAAGCCTTTGATCAAGTAAGCATTTGGTCAGATATTTGTGGCATGAAATAATTAGTCTTGTGCAATGGAGAAATTTATTTTCCTGGTTGTTCCTAAAGTGATGGCAATAGGTAAATAACACCACAATACCTGTTGACTTTGTTGACAACCATTGAATTAATCAATAGAGAAATGAAATGTTAGATGTGGAGAAGGGCACTCGTGACTACTTTTGTCATTTTAAATCCTGTATTCTGTATCTGTAGTATGTGTGGCACACTTTTTAGATTCTAAGACTATTTTCACACTTTTGTGTAGACATTGTATATGATCTTACCTTAAGTTTATTTTGATAAATAGATACAAAAATATATGGGTATTTTTTTTCTTTTTGCAGTTTTTTTTTTGGGGGGGAGGTCTGGGGCTGGGTTTGAACCTGCCACCTCTGGCATATGGGGCCCGTGCCCTACTCCTTTGAGCCCCAGGCACCACCCTATGGGTATGTTTATTCAAACACCAAAACAAAGGAAGAAAAGAAAAGTTTCTTGAAAATATATTTATTCCATTACATAAATTTGTAGTGAGAACTGATTTCTTAATAACTCAAATGGTTACGTTTCAAATTTTCTATAACTTATTTTTATCTGGTTTCATTTATATTTTATAAATGCATTATGGATGATAATATTTGAGCTTTTAGATTAAAAGTACTTATTCCCTATAACTAAAATCAGTTCTCCTGGGAGGACATACACAGTAATAAAGCGTAAAAGTACAAGCCTTTTGGATAAGAATAATGTAAGAGTTTATTCTCATACTTTGGAGGTTCTTCTGTTTTGTTTTTCAGTTGTGAATGTATCATTATCTTAGATGAAATTTTCCTCTTATGTTCATATTGTATAGAATATGAAAATTGATTTTTCTTCTCACCTACTGTAGAAAAAAAGCTTTATTTGTTAAGTTAAAGCCCTTAGATTAGAAAGCATCCAGGGTTTGTTATTCTTTTTTAGTAATTGTTGCTTTAGTCAGTAAAATCTAGCAGATGATTTTGTGATTTTGTTTTATGATGAAAAGCAGTGATTCCATGCATTAGAAGCTATATGCCATATAAATGGTGCAAAATAAAGTACTTGTAAATCAAGCATTTTATATATACAGGTTAATCAGCTACAGCATGAGCTCTCCAAGAAAGATGAGTTACTTCGAATTGTCTCCATTGCTTCTGAAGAAAGTGAAACTGATTCCAGCTGTTCTACACCTCTTCGGTTCAATGAGTCCTTTAGCTTATCTCAAGGTTTACTGCAATTGGACATGCTGCAAGAAAAGCTTAAGGAACTGGAAGAAGAGAATATGGCTCTTCGATCAAAGGTACATTCAACCTAATTCTCATTTTCCTTCACCTTAAAGGCTATAAAGTTTAGGTTCGGGTAGTATTGAGGTATGGCATAACTACAGATTTGCTAAAAGCAGTCCAATTAGGGGCTGCCAGACAGGAACTGTATTCACCTTCCATTGTTACTTCAGTTCTCTTAAAAAGTGGATAGTAGGAAAAAAAAAAAAAGTGGATAGTAGCAGGTTGACAGGAAAAAAATAGCAAAAGTGGAGGCATAGAATATATATATCTCATGGAGTTTATGCAAGTAACTAAATAATTACAACTATAAGAACCTTGTTGGGAAGTTAGAAGGTTTTGTGAGCTTGTACAGTGGAGGGAATCATGGAAGTCCTACTTAAAGCAAGTGCTGTTTTAGCTGAGACCAGAAATTAGCCAGTCAGAGATGTGTGTGACAGGAAGGATGAATAGGAATGGAAAAGGCCCTGAGAGCAGAGAGGGCAAGATGCTTGTTATAAACTTTAATCGTCAAAATTTTCAAATTAAAGGTTTTTGTAGTTATTACTATAAAGTCATTAGAAGTTATCAACATACTGATTGTTTTCATTGAAGGCTTGTCACATAAAGACAGAAACTATTACCTATGAAGAGAAGGAACAGCAGCTTGTCAATGACTGTGTTAAAGAACTTCGTGAGTATTAACATATTCATCTGATAGCCTTTGAGCAATTCTTTGGTACAATATCTCCACCTGGGAAATTAGATCAGTGGTTTCAGTAAAAGCATCTCAAGAAACAATTTTAAATACTGAAATCTTTTTTTTTTTTTTTGGAGACAGAGTTTCACTTTATCGCCCTTGGTAGAGTGCTATGGCATCACAGCTCACAGCAACCTCCAACTCCTGGGTTTAGGCGATTCTCTCCCAAGTAGCTTGGACTACAGGCGCCCACCACAATACCTGGCTATTTTTTGTTGTAGTTTGGCCAGGGCAGGGTTTGAACCCATCACCCTCAGTATATGGGGCTAGTGCCCTACACCTGAGCCACAGCCACCGCCCCTTACTGAAAATCTTAAAATAGCACATTAAGTCTACAACCCTAAATAAGATACCATTTGCATCATTAAATAAAGAAATATTTTAGATGCAGCATATTATAGCGAAAGGAATTAAAGTTCTCATTTTGTTGATAAGGAAGTGCTCCTATAGAGGATATGATTTGCCAAAGCCAGAAAACTGGTAAGTGGTAGAGCCACTTTCAATGCTTAATTGTTTATTTATTTATATTTCAGAATATTAGAGGGGTACACAAGTTTTAGTTGCATAATTTGCTTTTGTACAGATTGAGTCAGTGTTATAAGTGTGCTCTTCACCCAGATAGTATGCATTATACCTGTTAGGTATGAATTTACCCATCCCTCCCACCCCCCACTTGCTTGATTTTTATTGAGTTTTACTTCCATATGTGCACATAAGTTTTGATCGATTAGTCCCTCAACAAGTATTTATTAAGTACCAGTTTTATTTCACTGAAGAAATATATTTTGATGTGAGATAATGTTAACTAAAATAATTCTTTAAAATAAATCTGTTGGAAAAGATTACGTTCATTAGAGAAAGATATATAATTTCTCTATAAGTACAGTAGTTACCCCTTACCTGCAGTTTTACTTTCAGTGGTTCCTGTTACCCATTTGTAGCCATAGTCTCACTCTGAGTAGCTGGGACTACATATGTCTGCCACAATGCCTGGCTAATCTTTTTTTTTTTTTTTTGGTAGAAATGGGGTCTTACTCAGGCTGATCTGCAACTTCTGAGCTTAAGCAGTCTTCCCACCTTGGCCTCCCAGAGTTCTAGGATTACAGCTGTGAGCCACTGTCCCTGGCCACAGTCCAAAAATATTAAATCAGAAATTCTAGAAATAGAGTATGTTTTAAATTGTGTTCCTTTCCAAGTAGTTGATAAAATGTCATGCCATCCTGCTTCATCCTACCTGGGACATGAATCATCCCTTCATCCAGCCTATCCGTGTTATAGACGTTACCCACCTATTAGTCACTTAGTAGCTATCTCATTCATCAGATTGACTGCCAAAGTATCACAGTGCTTATGTTTAATAACCACTATTTTATTTAGTAATGGCCCCAAAGCATGAGAGCAGTGATGATGGCATATTGTTATAATTGTTTTATTAGTTATTATTAGTCTCTTACTATGCCTATTTATAAATTAAAACTTCATCATAGGTACATATGTATAGAAAAAAACTAGTATATACAGCATATGGTTCATTATTATCCACAGTTTCAGTCTTCCACTGGGGCTCCTGGAATATATCCCCCTCAAATACAGGATGATTTATATAGCATTCCATACTGAAAGAAATGGTATGATAATATCACATCCATTCATTTGGGTTGTGGGCCTCAAAATGTGATACCTTAAAATAGCAGAATATTAGAGAGCCAGAAGAAATGTAAATTGAATGTCATCCACACTTTTTTATACTTTAAAAAAGAAAAAATGACTTTCTCAAGAGCTCCAATCCAGGTCTCCAGCCTCCATATCACCACCTTTAGGAATATTATGGGCTTTCTATCAATTTAAGAAAGTTTTTTATGACACTGAGAAACAGTTTTTCAACTTGTGTTTAGATGTCAAACTTCTTGTATATAATAAAGGTTTATTTCCCCAATGGAATTCTAAACATTCTGCTTCATGTGCACGCAAGAGTGCTAGCCAGGCTGTAAGTTGCTGTGGAGAGCCTACTTCGATTGCTGTTATCCCAGAAAGTCTCCCTCCTACAGAAGCTTCTCGATAGCTTTATCACATAATGATACAGATTGCAGATTGTGACTGTTCCATTCTGGAAATATTCCCTGTTAGATTTGGGGGTTTGGGTAGGGTTTTTTGTTTTTGTTTTGCTTATTTGTTTGTGTCGGGTTGTTTTTTGGTTTTGTCGTTGTTTGTTTTTGCTACAGGGTCTCACTCTGTTGCCCAAGCTAGAGTGTACTGGTATCATTATAGCTCACTGCAACCTCAGACTCTTGGGCTCAAGTTATCCTCCTACCTCAGCATGTCCTGAGTGACTGAGACTATGGGCATGTACTGACCGCCATGACTGGTTTATTTGTCTATTTTTTCATACAGACAGGAGTCTTGCTGTGTTGCAAGGCTTAGATTAGTTAAGATTAATTTTCATTGCTTATGGGACTTATAAATATGAGTTCTCAAGAGACAAATGGAATTACCATTAGCACTTGCAGAGATACATAATTCACCCAGCTCTCCTGTGAGCCTTCTTGTCCTTCATAAAGAAAAAGATTAGAGCAAATATCTTTTTCATAAAGAAAAAAATTAAAGCAAAGTCTTTAGCCTGCTTGCCTTTATGAGTCATCTTTCTTTCTAGTTTGACTCTCTCTTATTCAATTCTTAGCACTAGCCTATCTCAGAAGTACCTTTATTTTTCTCTTTTGCTTTCACTAGGTTTTTAAAAAATATATATGTTAAAGGAAAATTCATTCATAATAGTCTAATGCTTGTTATAAAGCAAGATTTGGCCCAGAGGTCATAGTTGACCAACCCGCGCCCTACATTTATGTTAATTTTAAAATTTTCATTTTGCTTCCAAGGTGAAACAAATGCTCAGATGTCCAGAATGACTGAAGAATTGTCAGGGAAGAGTGATGAACTGATTCGATACCAGGAAGAGATCTCCTCTCTCTTGTCTCAGATTGTAGATCTTCAGCATAAACTTAAAGAAGTAGGTTTATTCACTTATTCAACAGATATTTGTCAAACACTGACCTAGTACCATGCATTCTGCTAAGTGCTAAATAAATACATTAAGCAAAATAAACACAGTCCCTGCGTTTTGAAATGCTTAAGTCTTGTTACTATTTTAATCTTTATGTTATATAATATAGTAAATACTTGCTAATCACTCACTCTTTCTCTTTATAAATGGGGTTAGATTTTTTTCCAGAAAGTTGCAGTATGAATTGTTGACTTATGCTCATTGTCCTCTGAACACCTTGATGGATTTTTTTATTCTGACCATTTTATTGGCCCTATTTCGTTTTAAAGATTAGCTTTTTATGGGCCTTAAGTCTATACCTCAGAGAGAAATGTTTAAGAAATTTCTTTAAAAGAAAGAGTGTAGCTATATTTTATATGGGAAGGAAGAAATTTCTTTAAAAGAAAGAGTGTAGCTATATTTTATGTGGGAAGGCCTCACATGTCTCTTTTAATATGTTGTAGCATGTGATTGAGAAAGAAGAACTAAGACTTCACCTACAAGCTTCCAAAGATGCCCAACGACAACTAACAATGGAGGTAATGAAATCTTTATCTATTCAAGAGGGAAGGAATGAGTAGTTTCTTTGAATTATCGAAGGGGTATTTACCAGATTTAAAAAGCAACAAGAAAAAAAAA
>NW_003852408.1:29718123-29724082 GCF_000181295.1 Otolemur garnettii
AAAAGAAAAGAAAAGAAGTATATACACTCTCCTTGTTTAGTTTGTTTCAGAGTCTTTGTATTTTAATTATATATATAAACTTAGCTAACCTTCTGGATAAAATTAATACTTATCCCAAGGAGTTTGGGGATTTTTCCCAATGTTTTAAGAAGATGTAAAAAGTACACTATCATCCTTTATTTCAGCTACATGAGTTACAAGACAGGAATATGGAGTGCCTGGGAATGTTACACGAATCCCAAGAAGAAATAAAAGAACTTCGTAGTAGATCTGGCCCTGCTGCTCATCTCTACTTATCCCAGTCATATGGCGCTTTTACTGGAGTAAGGAACTGAGAAAGATGCTATGTACTTAAAGACAATTTTTAAGATCAGGGTGTCCTCAAAGTGGTAAGGTTTATGATGGTGTAAAGCACCCTGAGAAGAGATAACATGGTTTGTCCTATTTCTGGAATCTAGTTATTAAGTTAGGCCTTAATTTGTATATGTATGTCTTCTTAATACTCTTATTTATTCTAACAGATAACCTTCCTGATTTATTGTAACATGAGAGCTGGATTCTAAGGAAATTAGGTTTAGGACTATGTATCATAAAACTTGGGTCATCCTACACTAAGCCCACCATTTACATATAAATTCAGTCTTAAGCTTATTATTAAATAGTGTTTTGATCTTCTAGGACTTCTCCAATAAATCTTGAGTTTCTTGGTATATTTAACTCCAGGTAGCATGTAAACCCCACAAAAACAGGAATCATGTTTGTTTAATTCATTAATAAACAGTATTTTGGGAATTAAAGAAATCAATAAAAACTTCTGAATTTATGCCAGCATTCTTAAGGTTGATTCAAAAAGTTATTTTAACAATCTGATTCTTAAATACTTGTGTGCAACGTCTGAAATTATTTAAAAACTGAAACTATAAATTTTAGATTTTACTAAGGATATGGAGGCAGAATTTTTGTTTTATACCTTTTCATCTGAAACAATTTTAAACTTAGTATAAAGTTTCAGGAATAGTATAAAGAACTCTTAGATATTCTTCACCTAGATTCTTCAATTTTTAACGTATTATTGCTTTTGCCATATCATCTCTTATTTTTTCTCCTGGCCCATTTATCAGTAAGTTGCAGATATGCCATATTATCCTTTAGTACTTACGTAGTATTTGCTAAAAACAAGGATGCTTTTAAGTTCACTGTCCTTCACAACCATACTAGAGTCATCAACATCGGGAAGTTGATGTTGATATGGTACTATCTATCATCTAATCCACGGAGCCCATGTGAATTTTGCTACTTGTCCCAATAATGTCCTTTAAAGGATATGTTGCATTTAGTTGTTTCATCTGGGACAATTCTTCTGTCTCTGTTTCTCATTCATCACCTTTGTAGAATGTCCTCAGTTTAGGTTTTTCTGTTGTATCCTGATAATTAGATTTCTTGGGGCATCATGTCAGAAGGTACACAGTGTCTATTTAGCCCATTACTAGTGATTTTAATTAACTTTGATCTCTTAGGTAAGGTAGTTATCTGCCAGTTCTTTTTACCATAAATTAAGGATAATTAATAGTTAATCAAATTAACACTACTAATTCACTGTATAGTCATGAAAATCGGCAGATACTTACTTTAACCAAGTGTCAAAGGTAATATTTTATGGGGAGATAGATACTTTGAGACTAAATATCCTATTCCTCATCAAACTTTTGCCCACTAGTTATACCATCCATTGATGGTTCTTGTCTGAACTCAGCTATTATTATGATGATTGCCAAATGGTGATTTTCTAAGTCATTTTTTCAACATTTATTAATTGGCGTTCTTCTGTAAGTTAGAACTTTTCTGTCCCATTTATTCATTTGTTCACTTAGGTATGTCAGTATAGGACTCATAGATTCCTATTTTATTCAGTATATTATTATTAGTGCTTATTTTGATACTCAAATTGTCCCAGATATAGCCAGTGGTATCTCATTTAACTTTATACTATACTTTTTGTTGCAGCCCTGGAGTCAGCCATTTTTAAAAAAATACTCTGGCTACTTTTATTGAGGAATGGTATTTAGAATCCAAGATCTGGGTGCTACTTGTGCCCCTTGATGGCCACTATAGAGCACATGTATCGTGGTTTGGCCTTCTCAGTGGTTAGAGCTAAGAAATGTACATACTTCATACATATATCCACACTATGCCTATATCTGTCTTTCCATCCACATTTGTATGCATCTGTCTATTATATTAAAACTCAAGAATTCACACCAGTGCCTCCAAATCCAGTCATCCTCAGCGCAGCCCCCCTGAACATAACACTCAAGTGAGTTGAATCCTCATTCCTGACCAGGAGAAAAGGAACCTTGCTTATATTTTTTCAATTTTTCTATATTATAAAAGCTATACATGTTAATTACAGAAAAGTTTGAAATAATAGAAAACCAAAAAGAAATAGTTAAATACCATTAAATCTCAGCCATCACAGAATCACTATTAACGTTTGGTTTATGGCCTTTCACACCTTTGGTTTTTGTGTGTCTACATGTAATATTTTCCATTTATTATATTGGTTTTTCCACTGCTTTCCTATAAAAATATGAAATGGTAGTTGGTTCTAGTTTAAAAGTTATACTTCTATAATGTCTCATTTTCCCCCAAATTTTAGCCTATAACTTTTTTTGTATTTTATTATGACATGAAGAGTATAGAATGGTAGAGACTTAATTTAAGAGCAATAGTCACTAGGAATGAATCTCAAACTCATTTTTCTTAGGAATCCTTGGCAGCTGAGATTGAGGGGACCATGCGTAAAAAGTTGAGTTTGGATGAGGAATCTTCTCTTTTTAAACAAAAGTGAGTACAGACCACATGTGTTGTTACTCAACCACTAAAATGGAAATTTAGGAGAAGCCATAATCCAAAGTGACAAGAATTAGGAGATTCAGTAACAATCTGCTTACTACTGGCAGTCTGCCAGTCACAAACATCTGACTCATGTATGACTTGCACATATGTACAGATAAATGTACCTGTTCAACTCATATAAATTCAACTTAAGAACAAACCTGCAGAACCTAGCTTATTCATAACCTGAAGACTGTCTGTATTCAGTTTTCTCCTCACAGTATTTTTATTTGTGAGAGAGTGGTCTTGTTCTAAAGTTTATTTTCTAATAATTTCTCTCCCACTTTAGAGGCTACTCAAGATGACTTTATTTCTTACAGACGGCATGTATGTGTGTCTTTCCTACAGCACTCTAGTGACTGCCGGTGATGGTAATGAACATTTTCTTTTTTGACAGAGCCCAACAGAAACGGGTATTTGATACTGTCAAAGTTGCCAATGACACGCGGGGCCGCTGTATCTCATTCCCAGCTCTGCTGCCCATCCCAGGCTCCAACCGTTCAAGTGTCATCATGACCGCAAAACCCTTTGAATCTGGTCTACAGCAAACAGAGAACGAAACACTCCTGAATCAGGGAAGCAACTCAGAGGAGGTTCCAGGGTAGGAAACGTAGATCATGTGATTATGACATACCAGATTCACATACTCAAATTCCAGCATTAGTCTGTAATGTAACCTAAGAAGGTTTTGAAACTGTTGGTTTTCATCCAATTATAATGCTCTGTGATTTGTGTAAGGTAGATCATTGTTCTCATAAAGTCTTGAGTGAAGAAGTGTTAGTATATTTTAAATGGTTCTTACATTTAACTCTAAAATTTTTTGTTACTTTTTTAGTGTTGCAGAGTTTGAATCTAAATCTTCATGCTCAAAGTTAAATTTGATTCCATTTAATCACTAGAACAAATGCATCAAGATAACACTTTCTCATAATCTGTGCCCATAGTCTCAACCACTGTGGTGCTTTTAGAATACACAGTAAGTTTGAATACCTATTAAGGACAACCAAGTTGTTTTTAATTTTCTGTTTGTTTATAACTAGAAGTTAAACAGCATTACTAAAACGTTGGCTGAAAGCCTTTGAAAGGTGGTTGCTTGACACCGGAGGGAAATCTTTCTTCATGCAGAAATTCATCAGAGTAGGTTTCAGTTTGTCTGTCATGGCCATTGTTCTACACCAACAATAGCTTTATGTATCAATACTTCTTCATGGGTACACAGTTCTCTCTAAAACAGATCTATGTGAATTTATACACAGTAGCCAGGAGCAACTACAATTAGCTTATTATACTTTGGTAGCAAGTAAGATACCTTTCAATTTCAAAAACGTTGAAGTGAAAAAAGGGTACCAGAGAGCTATAAAAATGCAGTATTGTACAAATCTTGTTTTCTTTTCAGTGTTCCGCAATATTCGTGGAGGATTCTATAGCCCAAAGAAAATTTTTTCACATTTTTGGTATTTTTACATCCTATGTTTTCCAACTAATGACATGTAATAATTTCATGGGTAGCATTTCTTCTTTCTTCATAGTATATAAAATAATGATACGTCTTGTAAACAGTGATATCATAGATTGATTGAAATATGATATTTACTTTTGTGACAACCTAACCTGAATGGTCCTATCTGTAGTTTTATCCATTAAATGAAATAGAAAAGTTACTGAACGCAATATAGCAATAACCTCTCTGAAATCATTTGAGATGATCTATAAAAATGATACAAAGTATTGTTGGTGACTTTGGTTTGTTATTATTTCTATACTCCAGATATCAAAGAAAATACTACATTTTTAAGATCAATATCGTTAACGTTCACCATTATAGAAAGGAGAGGTCGGAGTCAGGGGCCATAGCTCACACCTGTAGTCCCAGCTACTCAGGAGGTGGGAGAATCACTCAAGCTAGGAGTTCAAGACCAGCCTGAACAATATAACCAGACCCTGCCTCAAAAAGCAAAAATAAGGAAGAAAAAGAGAGGAGAGGTCTAGGTCATGTTTATGACCCGTAAGAGCTAAGTAGTGAATGTGATTTTCCCATAGGAACTCCCAGAAGATGGATCACCCAGGACTCTCTGGAGAGAGTGATTTGGCCACAGCACTGCATCGCCTTAGGCTGCGCCGACAGAACTATTTAAGTGAGAAGCAATTCTTTGCTGAAGAGTGGGAGCGGAAGATCCAGGTTCTGGCTGACCAGAAGGAAGGGGCTAGTAGCTGCCTTACCCCCACAGAGAGCCTTGCCTCTCTCTGTACCAACCAGTCAGAGATCACAGACTTCAGCAGCGCCAGTTGCCTTCGAGGTTTCATGCCAGAAAAATTACAAATTGTCAAGCCACTTGAAGGTATTAAATCAGTAAGGGCCCTTTTCAAGTCATGTGGTTTATTGGGCTTCCCTCTCCCTGGAATTGAGATTTGTGTTGTAATTAATAAGAGCACTCTATGCAGAGATAGCCCTTAATCTCAATGTTTGAGTGACAGGGCATTTTGTGGGAAATTAATGAAGAGCTCTGTGTTCTCTAAATCATCAGCTATCAACTCTTGCATATGATGTATTTTAATATAAATGTGAGGGAAGAGGAGGAATAATCTTCCTATCCTTTGGGTTTTGGGGGGGGGGGTTTTTCCTTTTTTTTTTTTTTTTAAACTCAAAGCCTTTCGACTTTTATCCTTTGTTAAGGAATATCATTGATGGCAGTTTCCATGGTAAGATAAATAAGATATGATAAACAAAAATGATCTAGAGGCAATACCTCATTTCCACCTTCCTTTTCGAAAGAGTTCTTTACTCAAAATTATAATTGATTTAGAGGTATGTTTGCCAGTATTTTTCTTTTTTTTTTTTAGTTCAGTTTCTGTTTTCCTAAGATAGAATTTGAATTCAAAAAAAATTTATTTTATGGAATATTGGCAATAATTGAATGATTCTCTTGACATCATAAAAGAGATCTGTATTAAATAAAATTTTGAGTAGGTAATCTATAAGGATCCCTCAGACTCAAAGATACTGTAACTTAGTTTTATTCATTAATATTCGGTGCAAATATCTTTCAGAGTTGCTTTTTTTTTT
>NW_003852408.1:29724335-29734364 GCF_000181295.1 Otolemur garnettii
AGCCACCACACCCAGCCCAGAGCTGCCATTTTTAAAGATGAAATGGCTATAGCAACATAATTACATATTGCATCTGGTACAAGTTCTTGGGTTGATCATTTACAAGCATTCCATAGCCTGGAACCAAGGGGATTATATCTTCCTCTTTGTCATCTTTTTCATTTTCCTACCATCCCTGGGATCCAGAGAAGGGGAGAGGCCTGAGCAAGATGAGGAAATACATAAACCACAGAAAATTCAAGGTGTCTTCAACCCAGGAGCCTAGTTTTTGTCTTTCAAGTTTATAGACATGGTTGTAGGCCAGGAGGAATAGTGATTTTTGTCACTTGAGAAAATGTGCCCCGTGGGCGGCACCTGTGGCTCAAAGGAGTGCCTCATATGCCGGAGGTGGTGGGTTCAAACCCAGCTCCAGCCAAAAATTGCTAAAAGAAAAGAAAAGAAAATATGGCCCACCTCTGAAGTGCGTATCTTCCTTCTCATCACTGCCTCAGCATCCTAATTCCTATTAAGGGTGTCATCTGGTTCTTTACCCCTTCTTTAGATGTTCTTAAAGTTAACTTTGAAATACATTATTATTTATACCTTCAATATCTTGTCAGTCTTCCACAGAAAACTAATTTGCAGCTTTTACTAGAATTTTAACACTAAATAAGTAGTTCATTGCCATCATTACACATATAATTTGTTTTTGTTTCAAGATTTAAGATTTGTGGGGAATTTAAAACATGCCCTTTTTTCTCCTTTGGCCTGCATATTCAGGATCACAAACTCTGCATCACTGGCAGCAGCTTGCTCAACCAAACTTGGGGACAATTTTTGATCCACGACCAGGTGTTATTACTAAAGGATTTACCCAGTTGCCCAGTGATGCCATCTATCACCTCTCAGATTTAGAAGAAGATGAAGAGGAGGGTATCACTTTTCAGGTTCAGCAGCCTCTTCAAGTAGAACAGAAACCTTCAGTATCCAACCCAGTAACGGGGATCTTCCTACCGTCCATTACTTCAACAGGAGGACCAGTTACAGGTGAGAAGATTTGCTTAGTCAAAAAGGGTCTAATAACCAGAAGTGCTTGGCATTCTGACTTAATGTGTGGTCACCTGGCTACCTCTGCTCACTGGTGTGTACACAGTCTTGGATACCAGATAATGAAAATCAGTAGCACCAGTGGCATTCATAATTCTCTCCACTTTATCGTAGCTAACCTGCATAAATAGACTGGACAGAGAGATAAATCAACTCACTTAGTGGTTTACAAACCTTCTCCTCCACCCCCAGAGTCTCACTATGTCACCCTCAATAGAGTGCTGTGGCATCACAGCTCACAGCAACCTCAAACTCCTGGGCTTAATCAGGCATCCTCAAACTACGGCCCGCGGGCCACATGCTGCCCACCTAGGACATTTATCCAGCCTGCCAAGTGTTTTTGCCATTGCTGCCTGTCCTACTTAGGCAGCCAACTCATCCCAGGGCCCGCAGTCCGGCCCTCCAACAGTCTGAGGGACAGTGAACTGGCCCCCTGTTTAAAAAGTTTGAGGACCCCGAGTAAGTGATTGTCTTGCCTCAGCCTCCCAAGTAGCTGGGACTTTAAGTGCCCACTACAACACCCAGCTATTTTTTGTTGCAGTTGTTTTAGCTGGCCTGGGCTGGGTTCAAACCCGCCACTTTTGTTGTATATGGCTGGCACCGTAATCACTGTGCTACAGGCACCAGTTTACAAACCTTTTAGGCTCACGATCTCGTTATACTCTTAAAAATCATTGAGAACTCCAGAGGGCTTATCTATGTGGGTTATATCTATTGGTATTTATAATATCAGAAATCAGAACTGAAAAATTACATTTCTTAGCTCATTTAAAATAGTAATTACATGTTACACAAATCATGTTTATGAAAATAGTAAGAAAAATGGTTTTGTTTGATAATTGTTCAAGTCTCTAACTTGGGTCCTAATATAAGATAGCTGAATTCTTGCTATCAAGTGCTGCAATCTATTGCAGTATGTAGGACTGAACAATATGAAGAAAATGTAGGTTCAAGCAACATGAAGTTGGAAGAGGAAAGCATATTTTGATAGTCTTTTCAGATATTTCCAGATATTCTTTGATAATACACAAACAGTAGGTAACTAGTCTTTCTTGAACATGTACAGCAACGTGGAATCTGAAACCCTAGTGAGGCACTGTCCATGCTTTGGCACATTAAAATGCATACACTTTAAACGTATCTTTTACCGTGCATGATTATATACTATAGTACATTGGTCACTTAGAAAATACTGGTTTGCTGAGTTACACAGATTTTCCAATTACTGACATTTCATTATGTAATGTATGAAAATCATATTAATGTCACCACCTATCTCATCAGAAAAGCCTTAAAGTATTAAGAAGCTTTCCAGTTCTCAGTGGTGGATACAGGTTTTCCAAAACTCTGATTTTCACTTGAAAGCTCTAATTTTGTCACTGAAAAAAAATATTATCACCTTTTTTGTGTGTGAAGGGACAAGAGTCCTTCATTCATTTTCAAGAAAGGTCCGTCAGACACCCAAGACTGAATAACTAGTTTGTCTGTTGTACTTTCAAGTAAAAATGATGTTCTATGGGCTTGGCGCCTATAGCACAGCAGCTAGGGCACCAGCCACACACACCGGAGCTGGCAGGTTCGAATCTAGCCCAAGCCTGCCAAACAACAAGGACAGCTACAACCAAAAAATAGCCAAGCATTGCGGCAGGTGCCTGTAGTCCCAGCCTCTTAAGAGGCTGAAGCAAGAGAATCACGTAAGCCCAAGAGTTTGAGGTTTCTGTGATCTCTGACACCACAGCACTCTACCCAGGGTAACAGCTTGAGAATTGTCTCAAAAAAGAAAATGGTGTTCTGTGACAAAATTCCAGTCCAGCTGCACAAGTGCTTTTCCTCTGGATAACTATTGCACCTTAGTATGGAGTAGGAGTGTACTCAATGAGCCCTTCCCTTTCCACCGTACAGAATGATAAAGAGCTAAGAGTCAAGACTTAATGGATAAGTTTGCTGCTTCATCAAGGACGTTCTTAAATGTATCTTTTTTTTTAATACTGCGATTGCATGATGATGAAGAATAGTAATATAACTTGATAACATTGCCTTGATTTGTGCTAAGGAGCCAACCGTTTTACCCACCATTTCCTTTACACCAACAGTGCAAATGTCAACCCAACCAAAAGAAAAGGCCTCCACCTTAGCATCACTATAAAAGCAATTTTGACCTGTGAACTCTCAGAGAGTCTACAGGCCACACTTTGAGAACCAGTGAAGTAGATAGTTTAGCTAGATAGTTTAGACCAGCAGTTCTCAACCTGTGGGTCACAACCCACAGGAACTATATTAAAGGGTTGTGGAGTTTGGAAGCTTCAGAACCACTGGTTTAGATGATTCCTCTTTATTTTTTTAATATATTTTTTCTCCCATTTCTAAGCTTTTTTATGCCTTTTCATTTGCAGTTTTAAAGTATTAAAGGGTTCAGTTATATACTAACCAGTTGATTCTATTACAATCTTTATATATATTTTATTTCCAGATTTGGAGATTTTTAGTACAAAAGGCACTTGATAAATAATAATGAGCTTTTTATATTATTAACCTAGTCTTTCAATTTTGTGTTTGCTCCCCTAAAAATCTCTATTTCAGTTGCAACCTCAAACCCAGGAAAGTGTCTGTCATGCACAAACTCGACATTCACCTTCACAACTTGTAGGATATTACATCCCTCTGACATCACTCAGGTTACCCCCAGGTAAGAGTATCTGGGAAATCAGCGGCCTCACTTCATTCCTCATCTGTGTTTTCTTGAATTTTGTTTTTAAATTACCTTCATTTTAATTTCTAGAATTTTGATTAATTTTCTGTGATAATTTACCTTTAGAATGATTTCACATTATGTTTTCTGAGTTGATCATTATAACTCTTTAAACTAGGCAGGGAAGTGACTATGTATTGTGTAAAGTAAAGCATAGAAAGTTGAGGTGACTGGTCTAAGGATAGACAGCTAATAAAATAACCCAGCTGGATCTATACCCAGAGTTAACCAAATCGCAAAGTTTGCATTACCAGCGCTCTACACAAGCTCATCCTCACTTCTCACCATACCTGCAAGTTCAAGGGGCTTCCAAAACCACTTTAAAGTTCAGTGATTTGCTGGAAGGATTCACAGAACTTGTCTGAGTTTTGTTTCTTTTACTTAAGTTGGTATGCTGGAAAGTTTATGTAGTAATCCTAAACTTAACATTTTGTTCATAATCTTTAAAAATTTTGATATCTTAATATACTGAGTATTTATGTTGAAATGATAGTTTTATTAAGTACTGGTTGTATTAAATACTGGTAACATTTGTTCTGGGGAGAAATCAGCTAAAAAAGAACCCTATTTCATCACCATTTCCTTAAATACCATGCTTTCCTTTAAGCATTGAATAAGAAGGAAGATTCTAAGAACCATCAAAATTTTATTTATTTTAAATTTCGTAGAAACATATATTCCAAGTCAGAGTTGAGAAAAAAAATCACCCATGAGTATCCTTATATAACATTTTTTAAGAAAATGAAATTTAAGAATTAGAAGTTTATTATTTTTCAGTGATGTAAAACTAAAAGATTAAAAATAACAAATTTTTCCTTAGAAGAGCATTTTATATTTAATTATGAAAGATTATATTTTATAAAAAGTTGTATAATTGTCTAGTCATGGATTATTATCTCTTGGTATATTTCACTTTATGGAATGGATATGTTAATAAAAATTTCTAAATATTACTTTCCTTAATCTTTAGATTTGATTCAATTCCTATCATAAAATTTAGTTATATTTCTACAGATACACAATTTAGAGTTAAAATTTAAGAGTAAAGGCATCTAAGAGTACAACAACCTTTTCATATCCTGCTAGAAAAAAATATGTTTTAAGAAGTTAATAACTAAGATACAAATTACAAATAATTAACCAGTCATTGAAGTATTGTCAAAATGTTCATTCCTGAGATCTATTCCACAGGGTACAGTTACTGATGTCTTGGCTTTCACTAAGGATAACTACTATTGTTATTTCAAATGCCAACTTGGGGATTGCTTTTTATTCTTATACACCTTCTCCCACTTGTTTTTTCCCAGCTCTGGGTTCCCTTCATTATCCTGTGGAAGTAGTGGTAGCAGTTCATCAAACACGGCTGTGAATTCTCCTGCCATGTCCTATAGACTCAGCATTGGTGAATCTATCACCAACCGAAGAGATTCTACTATAACCTTCAGTAGCACCATGAGCTTGGCCAAACTTCTACAAGAGCGAGGCATCTCTGCCAAAGTGTACCACAGTCCAGTTTCAGAGAACCCCCTCCTCCAGCCATTCCCTAAAGTCCTAGCCACCCCTTCCACACCACCAAATTCACCATCTCACTCACCTTCCCCTCCTCCTTTGCCCTTTGAGCCTCGAGTACATCTCTCTGAAAATTTTTTGGCCTCCCGACCAGCTGAAACATTCCTCCAGGAGGTATATGGCTTGAGACCCTCCCGGAACCCTCTTGACATTGGCCAGTTGAAGATGAATTTAGTGGACAGGCTGAAGAGACTGGGGATAGCCAGAGTGGTCAAGACCCCTGACATCAAGGAGAATGGAAGAAGCCAAGAGGCAGAAGTTGGTCTTCAAAAGCCAGATTCTGCTATTTATTTGAGTGCAAGTAGCAACTTTTTGGGTGGACTGAGGAGGAATCAGAGTCTTCCGGTCATGATGGGTAGCTTTGGTACCCCAGCTTGCACATCCTCACCCAAAATGGGTATCCTGAAGGAGGACTGAGGCCCAGCAGTTAGCTGACCTCCTATACAGATGAGCACATGAAAGGGAGTAAGCACCACTAGTACATGTGGTCTGATCTGACTTGTGAACAAAGGAATGTTGCAGAAGGGTTGTGAATGTGGAAGAGGGAAGTGGAGGAATGGAAACAAATTTGGGATAAGGCCCTAGTGGATAAAGTGTGATAAATTGAAAGTATAAATGAATAGGCCATGAGTGTTTGGAGGCAGAAAAGGAAGTAAGATTTAATACACTCCTTCAATTGAGTTTTTTAACCTTGAACATAAAAATCAAATAGAAAATAAATTCAGTAATATTGAAACATACCAGAGATAACTGAACTTCCAATAAGCCTGGACAAGGAGCACCGGGTTAGAAAGATGGGATAAGAAAAGGAACAGCTGTGACTCTTGCTTATAGAAAGCTGTTCCGAATGGTTGGTGGAGTAGGTTCAGTCTGTTATCTGAGATAACAGCGACATGGCTGATATGTTTCCCCTGCTAATGTTGGGTTAAATTATGCATTCATCAAATGGTATGCTCACAGCATTAGCAAAGCAAGGAATTTTATCTTTTTTATTCAGAAGTGAAGACTTCTTTTTTTCCTTTCTGTTTGCAAGCCACTGGCAGCCCAAACAAACACCACTTATATTCCTGTGTACTTATGATTAATAAAAGTTCATTTTTTAAATTGGCATTTTTATACAATCTCCAAAAAGAACCCAACATGGGTAGGATGTGGGAGGGATTTACTTTCAAGAAGGAAAATTTGGGTAAATTGGAGCCAAGGAAACTAGTTTTTAGAACATTTCTTCTGGATAAGCATAGTAGTGAAGGAATATAAACATAATTGCATGTCTTTCAAATTTCCTTGTAGGTTGAACAGGGTTAAACCAGAAGTGCAATCATAGGAATTAGGGAATGTTATATATTTATATATGTAAAATTTTTTGTGAGGAAAGTTGGTTGCAACTTAAACCAACTTTTCCCAAAGTACGCTATGCATATTTTTAATGAAAAGTGATATATGTTTGCACAAAAATTCTCAGGCATATTAAATTATTATAAGCTGAAGTAAAATCCAGGTGCTTGCTTCAAGATTTTGTTTTTTCCTAATATAAAATAAAATTAAAACATATCTGCCTTGTTCTTGATATCTATAGAGGGAGAATGAACTTCTTGATGGGTGAATCAAACCTTTTCCTCTGAGGTTTTCTTTTTCTTTCTTTTCTTTCTTCTTTTTTTTTTTTAAACAAACTATATGAAATGGCAAAGTGAGACTCCAGGATTAGGTTCCAGCGTTCAGCTGTGTGACACAAGGCTATGAATTGGAAAGCAGCAGATCTGTTTTGTGAGTGTTGCTGACCAAGGTCTGCTTCTCGTCAGATGACCTGGTTTTGTCTAAGCAGGGCGGTTTAGGAAGAAATACCATTGTACAAAAGACATAAGGGAGGGGGCTACTTTATTTATGAAAATGGGAAGCTTATTACTTGATCTTTTTGGTGCTTTATTTGCAAATGTTTTCTCCTTTGTCCTTACTGAACTGAAAAGCAATTTTCTGAAGAATTCTTGGCTCTTGCTTGTGTGGTTCCTATTGGCAAACCCATTCCCAGGCCAGGAAGGGTCCTTCCTCTTTGCTTTTGGGGTGCCTCCCTTAATGAAGAGCTGTGTGCTCAAAAGGCTTGAAAAACCAACATGCATGCAATGGTAAGAATGTGTGAGATTTTCCATACTTTATAACTTTTCTGAATAACTTTCTCCAAAACAAAGGGTGAAGATATCCTCTCCCTTTCTCTCCCCTGCATTCAGTCATGGTGAGGCCAACAAGATACACATATACTTTCAGAAAGAATTCCCACATGTTCATAAGGGAATGTAATTCCTGATGTTTATATTTCCTAAATATTCCAGTTTACTTTTTAAGAAATACATTTGAATATCTATTTCATAAAGTGACTCTGGTATGCTAACTTTAGCCAATTCTTAAGGCTTTTTATTTGTTCCCTGGGAAAATAATCTTTCTGTTTCCTGGACATTTATAGTTTCCAAGAAACATCAGGAAGTGCGAAATGTATGGCCAGGGAGTAGTACAAAGTTGAATTATCAGAATTGTGTATTATATAAATAGAAATTAAACTAGTTTTTTAGTGTTTTGAGTATAATTTGTATACTTTTTATAATCAATGATTAAATGATCACTTTGGAGACAGAGTCAAGGCATATTAGCAGCCAAATAAACACATCTAATCTAAGGCTTAGGTTTTTGAAAATTAGACTTGTTTATTCCACCCAAAACACAGTTTCATGCGGGTGCATTCTTGTTTCAAGAAATGAGTCCTATCTTAAAACTGGATTTTGCTGTTTTTGAGGTTGCCACCTAAAATCATTTTTGGTATACCCCAAGACACTCTAATAATCACAGAATTATCTGCAAAGTATAGTAAGAAGAAATGGAGCCTTATGGCAAGTTCCTTTCAATTTACCTATTAGGTTCTGGTACTGTTCACATTTTAGTTTTTCTATAGTATCTATTTTATATGTATTTTCATGCCAGTATAGGAAACCTCAGTCTTTTTTTTTTCCCCTTCAAGGTTTTCAGTGAGTATACCTCAGGTATTTCTGAGTATCCTATAAGGTAGGAGAGAGATCTTCATGAGCTCAGAATCAAAAGTTCTTCTGAATTAAGATCCCAAATCTTATGTGAATAGCCTTAGGTGTGGATCATGAGGGAGAAGTTAATGACTATTAAAGTAGTTATTTGGAAAGTTTTATATGTTATTTGACATATGTGAATAGAAGTTGGCAAGAGAGGAATTAAGTTAGAGGCAGCTCTCAACAAGAGCTTATTCTCTATGAAAGGTATATTTTATGCAGTATTCAAAGCTTGTTATTTTTTCTGACCATTTCAGTATATAATTAGTGCTTGGTTACTAACATCAACTTTTGAAATCTGGAACTTTGGCTCTTAGTGTTTCGTGGGCCACCTCTCTGAGGTCAGGTGTCAGATGCATGCAGACCTGTCCTAGGCGTGCAGTGCACCAGCGGCACTGGTAACCGAGCGGTCCTGCTGTTGAGCACAGTCACCCAGGAGTGGGCACACGCCCACTGGGGCAGCCAGGGAAATGCTGTTGTTTGATATCTCAGATTTGATTTTGTCAAACATCCCATTGTGCACCTACCTTTGTTTTGTCAGATGTAAATCAATTAATAAATATGAGTAGGTTCGTAAATTTTCATTTGTCCGACTGTGGTTTTGTCCCAGCTATTTGCACAGATAATCCTGCACTAAGTCTTTTCTTTCCATTATGTTGTTTTTGGTCAGAAAATGACCTCTATTTATCAAACCAACACACACAAACCACTGATAGTCATAAGTAGTAAATAGATTTTATTATATTTTCTCAGTTTTTTTTAAGAATATTGTCAATATATACCATATTTCCTTAACAAAACAAAAACAGCAACAAAATAAAGTTTAAAATCATTGATACTCAGATAGTAAGTTTGAGAAGATTCAGAAAGTGGGAAGCAATTCTTTTGAATTACCATATTTATGTGCATTATGTAAAAAGAAATTAAACTATTTTTAATGTTTTGAATATAATTTGTATACTTTTTATAATTAGTGATTAAATGGTCACTTTGGAGACAGAATCAAGGCATATTAGCAGCCAAATAAACACATCTAAGAGTGTCAGCACAGTGTCGGCTGCTAAGCGGGACAGGCAGTGGCGGCAAAAACACCCGGCAGGCCAGATAAATGTCCTAGGTGGGCTGCATGTGGCCCGCAGGCCATAGTTTGAGGGCACCTGCTCTTAGCTATTAGAAATAGTTTATAAGAAACTAAATGTTAACAATGTTAGACTCTAAAAGAAAAGGGCCTTTGGTGTTCTATCTCTTTCACAATTTGATTTCTGTATTTTTTAAGCTCATTTAATGTCCATTTAGAATTAGGAACATTGACAAAATGTTTGAAGTTGAGTGCTACTCTCAGCATCTTTGTTTTGTGTCTCATAAATGAATGTCAGTAGATGTATGTTTAAGTCCAAACTCCTAACAAAGGTTAAGATCAGCGGCTTTGGCTCAGCGCCTGTGGCTCAAGCGGCTGAGGCGCCAGCCACATACACCTAAGTTGGCGGGTTCGAATCCCCAGCCCGGGCCCGCCAAACAACAATGGCTGCAACCAAAAAATAGCCGGGTGTTGTGGCGGGC
>NW_003852408.1:29734989-29737705 GCF_000181295.1 Otolemur garnettii
AAAAAAAAAAAAAAAAAAGAAGGTATAAGAAAAGCACCCCAAAGGTTTTTATGAGATGTTAGTGAAAAATATATAAAACTCAAAATATAGAAAAATCAAAGTACTATTTCACAAAATTTAATTGTCTTCTCAGCAAAATCACTAAGTTGTGAAAAAGCAAGATGTTCACCATCACATTCAAACATCACGGGTCTGAAAATTTTACAAAATATTTCAAGTTCACATTATTCACTACCACTTATATTGCTTTTTGGCCATCTCTCAATTTCTAGATCCATCCAGTAACATGGAGAGTTGGTGCCATGCGTCATTCAGGTTCCATTTAGACTACACATACATATAAACTTAAGGGTCATTGGAATCCATATTGCCACCATACAAGTATGCAGTTCTTGCGAATACCACTCTAATATGTGAGTACCTGTGGAACACAAAGTAAGCCTTTAAAAGAAGCAAAAAGGGCATGTTCTGCACTGCTGGAAAGCTGTTTACTTTATGCGTGAATCTTGGGTTCATGCTATCCTAGGAGGTTTTGACAAGTTCCCTTTCCTCTTACCACTGCTGCCCCAAGCCCCCCTGCATCCCAAAGCAGAGTCTGCCTTTGCCCTTAGCAGTGTCACAAACCATGGCATTTAAGCACGGTCTTCTTTGTTTTGAAGGTAAAGGGCCACGTGGGGAAATTCCCTGATACCTGAGTGGTGTCACTGACAAGAGCAGATGTTTAGGGCTATGGATCCTGCTGTCCCGCATCTGAGCCCCCGATCAAGTGCCCATGTGTTCTTTAATAAACTTAGGTTTCTGTGCGTGCCTCTCTCCCGAAGAGCCCTCTAAAGCCCAGACTAAGAACACCGGCCTCACTTTCTGGGTGGGAGGGTAGCACTGCCTGTGGCTTTCTGGTTAGGACCAGGAACAGCTGAATGAGGTAGTGAGTGTTAGCATAGTACCACCCTAAAGTCAGATCTTGAAAAGATCAAAGAGAATTGAGGAAGTTGGGGATAAATACAAGCCCCGTAAGAGAACACTCTTTTCTCCCCTGGGAGAATTCTCAGAGCCACAGATAGTGCTACACAGATGGAAAGCTGCTAAATGCTCCCAGCTGGCCACATTTGCCACCTCAGGAGGGCTGCAGCATTGCACAGATGGTGTCCATTTCCCCAACCCATGTGCAGACTAATTTTGGTAATGTAACTGTGTGGACTGAGTCACAGTTTCTCTCATTCACTTACTCAGCTTACACTTAGTTAGGGTATTGGCCTTCTGGCCTCCTCCCCTCTGTTCCAAATACTAAGGCACTTTGCTCTGGAGGAAGATACTAAGAATGCTGCTTCCCTAAATTCAATCAAGGAGAAGAGCCTCTAATGCTTAGGCCCTCAAAGCCTACATTTCCTTCCCCTATGCCGTGTTGGAGCTGGCAAAGCTGCACTCACGAGGGGGGGTGGTGGCAGGGTGGAATCCCAAAGTATGGTAATTAGTGCTGAGCCGTGGCCAAGGGGGGTGGCTGAGGTTTTCCTCCAGTGCCGGTTCCTTTGTATCTTTGTTTTTTGCCACTCTTCACTCAAGATCCGTGTTCTGATTTTGTAAAATTTTACACATCTATCTCGAGATGGAGATAGATTTGATGACTAGTCAAATTCATCAGTTGTTTGTCACTTCTTTCTCTCCTTTTAGCCTTTGAGAGAGACTGTCCATCATTCACGTTGCTTGGAGATGCCACAGCCACGGTGCACACATAAGGTTTCCCTCAGTCAAAGCACTGAGGCCAGCATAACAGGGAGACGGAAGGAGCCCAGTGCTCAAGGTCCTTGCTGAATCTTTGCACCAGCTCTGACAGCACTACCGCCCGACTTTAAATTTAATAAGTCTCTTTCACCTAAGCCACTTTTTTTTTTTTGAGACAGAGTCTTACTACCTCACCCTCAGTAGGGTGCCTGCTGTCACAGCTCATAGCAACCTCAAACTCTTGGGCTCAAGCGATTCTCTTGCCTCAGCCTCCCAAGTAGCTGAAACTACAGGCATTAGCCACAACGCCTGGCTATGTTTTTGTTGCAATTGTCATTGTTGTTTAGCTGGCCGGGGCTGGGTTCTAACTCGCCAGCCCTGGTGCATGTGGCCAGCGCCCTACCCACCGAGCTACAGGCACTGCCCCTCATATGAGCCACTTACAGCCAAGTAACAGCTCTATGCATTTTACATGTAACACAGAGCCCACACTATGAGCAATATTGTTGTAAAAAATACCTGGGTCCTCAGGTGCTGTTCTAGACCCTCTTCTCTTCTTACACAATACTTTCTCCCTTCAGATCTCGCCCACTCCCTTGGCTTAAAATAGTATCTGCTCTGTAGTCTGCTACATCTGTTTCTAGCCCAGACTCTTCTTTGGAACTTCTGAAACTTGGGACAAACTCTAGTAGACATTCACCAACTGGCTGTCTCCCCAGCACCTCAACATGTCTGAAATGGAACTTATGATCTGCACCCCTTAAACGTATCTATTCCTCAGACTTTCCCTCCTCAATAAATGGCACCACTGTCTGCCTAATAGCTTGACCTAGAAACCCAGGAACCCTCATAGCCCTGTCATTTCCCCCCACCCTGATGTCCAGTCAGTCACCAAGTCCTATGGTATCTTCTCCCCATCCCCGTGCAGCTCCTGCAGTTGGCGGGGGAGGTCATCATTAGGTCTCATCTGGACCACTGGCACCCACTTCTAGCTGGG
>NW_003852408.1:29738196-29740903 GCF_000181295.1 Otolemur garnettii
CATTAGTTTCTAAGCTCTATTGACCACAAGAAATAGAAAAGAATAGCAAGTAAAAAGGTTATTATTTCATGAAATTGTTATAAAATGTGTAAAATACATTTCTTACAATGAGTTGCTGTAAAATCAAAATGAAAGGCAGTGGGCTGTAATAAACAAGTGTTTTTTTCTATAGTGAGAAAAACAGCTATATTTAGATTTTTTTTTAATCTTAAACTCTAAATACTTGAAAAAGACTCCTACCCTGGGAGACTTGTACTTTTATAGATTTCAAAACATTTTCACTTTTTTTTGAGACAGAGTCTCAGTCACCCTGGGGTTGAGTGCCATGACACCATAGCTAATACCAACCTCAAACTCTTGGGCTTAAGTGATTCTCTTGCCTCAGTAGATGGGACTATAGGCGCCCACCCCAGCTATTTTTAGAGATGGGGGTCTCACTCTTAGGCTGGTCTCGAACTCCTGACCTCAAGCAATCTACCCACCTCAGCCTCCTGGAGTGCTAGGATTACAGGTGTGAGCCACTGCACCCATCCTACAGATTTCAAAACTTTATTTATTTTTATTTATTTTTTTTTTTTTTTGCAGTTTGGGGCCAAGGCCAGGTTTGAACCTGCCACCTCCAGTATATGGGGCTGGCACCCTACTCCTTGAGCCATAGGTGCCACCCAGATTTCAAAACTTTCAAATTCAGGCCAGGCTGAGTTCACAAGTTAGAGACCAGCCTGAGCCAGAGCAAGACCTCGTCTCTAAAAATTGTGGGGCATTGTGGCAGGAGCCTGTAATCCCGGCTACTTGGGAGGCTAAGGCAAGAGGATCACTTGAGCCCAAGAGTTTGAGGTTGCTGTGAGCTATGATGGCACAGCACTCTACCTAGGGTGACAAAGTGAAACTGTGTCTCAAAAAAAAACCTTTACATTCAGGAAAGAATGTGCCTACTTTTGAGTTTTAGGTTTCTAAGAGCAAATAACAGAGGAATTTAAACTCCATCTCAGATCCTGCCTGGCAACTATTACCAAAGACCAATTAAGCCTACGAATGCTGTTTAATTCTATTTCCTCTGAAAATGTATCTTAAGTTTATTGTGTCTCATGGTTGATATTGACAGTGGAAACCCAGAGTTAGGAGTATGAATTCCTTGCTATTGAGGGTCACCGACTGGGGTCTTGGAGAATTTAATTGGCTATTTCTCCAGTCTTCTCCCTTTTAGAGCTCTGAGCCAATGAAGTGCTGCCATTCTGTTTCCATAGCAATAAAAGAAACAAACTTTGTCAGCCATCTCCTAAGGACTACTCTCAGAACTCAGGCCCAGGTCAAGGGAGTCTCAATGGTGGGGTGACTTTCCTCTACTTTGACTTTCATTGCAACACCAAGAAATTTGAACTGGATTTTTAGAGGGGAAGTTCATGTTCATACCTGTTCACCCCACTGGGAGTCTATCTCTCTGCACTACATATACCATGGAGTTCTATGAATATCTGGATTTGATCCAAAATGACCTCTGATTTTGTGTTGATGGACAACTATTTCTCTACAATATTATGGTTTCTTTAAGACTCTTGACTTGGGAAAGAACCACATGAAAAAAAGCCATATCTTTGAGCAGTTCAAGGTAAGCTCTTTAGAAAAGATGTTTTATATAACTTTTTCCTGCTGATTGTTAATACTAACCTGTGACCTCTCTGAAGGCTCTGCTGGCTTTCTGGTGACTACAGTTAGGGTGGGTCTCACATAAAATCATCCGGGAGAAGTACAGGAAAGGAAAAGAAGAAGGAGAAATAATCCTTACACACACACCCCCTTATATTCTCAGAGTTACCCAATATAACATGAGTTACTGCGTATGCAGATCTATCTGTGCTGATGTGAAAGTATCTCCTAGATATCCTATTACATAAAAAGCAAGGTACAGCACAGTGTGCAAAGCATACCCTCATTTATGTAAAAAAAATTAATATATGTGTATGTATATGTAATATAGGTGTCCATAAAGTTTGTGTGCAATGAACTTTATGGACATCCTGTATATATATTTTTTCCACAACATTTCCGGAAGGGTACCTCAAAAAACTGTTAGCAGTGGTTCCATCTGGGGAGGGGACTGGAAATCAAGGGCTGGTGTTTAGCTACTACGCAGTTGCTGAGATATTGAAATACTGCTTTACTGGTTAGTGAATGACCATTGCCCAAATGTTCTGAATGTCCTCCTTGCACCTTGATTTTTCCAACGCCCCTCCTGAACCCCTAGTCTTCTTCATGATTCAGCAACCAAGGGATTGATTCTTAGCATGGGAGTGGGAGTGGGGTCCTCCAGGATCCTGTTCCAACCCTGGTTGATTATTCAATAGCCTTGCGTGGGGGTGGGGGTGGTGGCTCATGCCTGTAATCCTAGCACTTTGGTAGGCCCAGGCAGTGGATCTCCTGAGCTCAGGAGTTTGAGACCAGCCTGAGCAAAAGCCAGACCCCATCTCTACTAAAATGGACAAAATTAGCCAGGCATTGTGGCAGGCGCCTGTAGTCCCAGCTACTTGGGAAGCTGAGGCAGAGGATCACTGGAGCCCAAGAGTTTGAGGTTGCTGGGAGCTACCATGAGTCCATGGCACTCTAGCCTCAGGTAACAGAATGAGACACTGTCTCAAAAAAAAAGAAAAATCAATAGTCTTGTCTCACTGGTTGTTAAACACAGTACTTTGAGTATCGCCCCACCATG
>NW_003852408.1:29741299-29742552 GCF_000181295.1 Otolemur garnettii
CAAGTCATTGTTCATAACTGGGCGGGAGGGAGGGGGGCAACCACTCATCAGTGACCACCTGAAGTCTCCACAGAGTGATCCCACCACCCCTACAATGTACCTATGCATTCTGGGTTTTGAACTCAGATATTTAGTATTATCTGTAACACGCAGTTTTGCCTACGCATTTCTTCTTCTTGTTGCACTGGTCCCTGTGGTTATAACCGCTCGGTTTACTAGTCAGGTAACAAAAAGCCATCAAACACTCCCCATGGATAATTCGCTTTAGCAGGCTCAGTGGCAGCATGGAGAGGCCGTGGTAGCAGCCTGGCCTTCAGGAACCACATAGTCCACTGGACAGGCAAGACATGAGAGAGAGAAGGCAGTTGCTAGGAGCATGCCTGCCTCTCAATTCCTGCCCCCAGGGACTGCTGCTAAATCTCCCCTCTTCAGGGTGGGCCCCTCTCCTCACAGGGAGCAGACACTATCACCGCTTCCTTTCAGATGATCACCTACCTGTGGCATCACCTTCCCACCTGGGCCACTCAATGCCATCTGCTCCCCTGACTTATCTCCTTGGCTCTCCCTGACACAGGAGCTCTCCTGACGGGGCCCCCAGCATAGTAGAACATGGGCAGTCATCAACGGCATCCCTGCCACCCACTCTTTAGCCTTCTGCTATGTATCTGGTCTCCTGATCTCCTGTCCAGCCCTGCCCTCTACTTCACCAGGCCCCCTGGCTCCAGGCCTCTGGCCCAGCTGATCCCTGCATCCACCCGCACCCGCACCCCCTGCCTTTCTTCCAAGGCCAGGTCTCCTGCCTCTGCTCCACAGCCCACTCAGCGCTCTCTGCTGATGCCACTTCTGACTGCAGGCTCCCTGAGGGCAAGGTCCAAGTCTT
This sequence comes from Otolemur garnettii, assembly GCF_000181295.1. Taxonomy (NCBI): domain Eukaryota; kingdom Metazoa; phylum Chordata; class Mammalia; order Primates; family Galagidae; genus Otolemur; species Otolemur garnettii. The sequence goes on from NW_003852408.1 coordinate 29,742,180, forward strand.
CAGCCTCAGCTGGCATCTAACACAGGACTCATGGGTGAGTCTGTAAGGATTTGCCTTGTAAATGCAGCATTTACCAGTGGATGTAGTCACTCCATTTCTAGTCTCAGTAGCCTCATCTATAAAGTAGATTCAATCTTTGAGGTCCTCTTTAGCTCTTAAGATCATTAGACCCCACGTTAGAGAAAAAGACTGATTTCTTTTTTCAGCTGATTCTTAAGCAAATTTATCCCAGTATGATATTGAAAACCAGTCACTGACTTAGAAATCTGAGTTAAATTTGCTATCATTTTAGCGTTTCTGTTGAGCTGCAGGTTCTCATAACATAGCATTTGTTTTTAGTTTTTATGAAATATTCATTAGCACCATTTTTTTT
>NW_003852408.1:29744729-29750159 GCF_000181295.1 Otolemur garnettii
CCATCCACAAAATTGAGACAATAATTGAGCATTTGGTGTGTCCCCGGCTCACAGTAAGCACTCAATGATGGCAAATTTTAAATTGCTTTCAAGTTAAGTCTACTGGGTAGCAGGAGGTAAGTTGTTATTCTATAGTCAAGACCCTGAATCAGATCAATAGCTTATGGAGTTCACCATTGCTCTTTGAGAATTCCTTGGGTCCTTCCCAATTTGTCTCTAAATACTTTTACTTGATTCTAAATGATTTAACTCTCTCTGTTGTTTTCCCATTTCACCAATAGCCCCCGATTTAGCCGCCAAAACTGCCTTTGACCTTGGGCCATGAATTTCAACCCTCTTATTTACTGCACCTGCTGGGACCCCTGGAACTCGGGACCACGGAAGCTAATCAAGACTCCTCGACCACCAAACAAGACCCTTGCAAGGAGGTCCAAGTAAGAATTATCTGGGGTGGGGTAAATATAGGGGGCATGGTTTCCACTTAGAGCTTGCTTTCTTTTATAAGATTTCTGAAACAGTAAGCTTGGCTGCAAAATCCCAGGTGGGCCAGAAAGCCTAGCTTCCCCTTGCTCTCCCTGCCGGCCTGTTGGCTGCAACATTCATCTTGCTAGTCCTTCCTCCACTTAATGTCATTTTAAATGAGAAAGACTCAGAGTCAGTGCCATAGGGGGAAGTGCAGCTGCCCTCTCTGTATGGGACAAAGAGCTTTGGGAACTGGAGCACAAGCTATGCTGCCGGACTAGGGACTTCATGGAACAGTGAACAGATTCCAAAGCCTTGCGCCTGAGGTTTTAAAGACTTCAGATTTTAAAGATTTCATGTGCCAGATCATATATTCCGATTTGGAGTCACTGTGGGAACATTCTTAATCTGGGAGTGTTAAAACAGGTTTCTAATTTCCAATTTTCTTATTTTAGTTATTTTTTTCCCCTTTCAGGCCAACTCCCCTTCTACCAGCTTTAGAAAAATACAGCTGCGTCCAACCAACAAAACCTTGTATTCCCCCAAAGTAAGTATTTTTATGTCCCTCAAGGCAGGCATGGTTTGGCAAGTGAATAAAATAATCTCCTCCATGGCCTTCGCAGTCCTACCTGACTTGAACTGCTGGTAGGGACATTAGAGAATTGTCAGAATCTGTTGTGATTTCCCACAAAATTCAGACCCCACACATAGATTCTGGCGCCCAGTGCCTGACACCTGTGACTGGCACTCATGATGGTGGTGGCTCACCCTTCCTGTGTCTAAGATTTTCTATAGATTGCATCTTGGTTTGATCACATATTAAAATTTTTACTCACATTTTGCAAGCTTAGAAATACACCTCAGTTTCAGGTCTTTGTATTGCTCTTTTTGGAACGTATTTATTGAGCATGGATCATTTGTTAGGCACTGGTTCATATGCGGAGGAAACAGCCAGAAACACAATAAAGTCTTCACTGTCCTGGAGCCGACATTGGGAGCAGGCCCAGGGGAGGCAGGAGATGACCGTGAAGATATTAGCACTTGAGGTGACAAGTGCCATGTAGAAAAACTATGCTAGTACCAGGGTGGAGGCTGAGAGAGTGGGGCTGTGATTTTATGGAGGAGCCAGGGCAAGTCCGTGTGTGAAGGCAATGGGGCACAGCATCCATGAGGGTGCCTGGGGCAGCAAGTACAAAGGCCTCCGAATGGGGACTTGCTGAGTCTGCCAAGGAAGGCAGAAGTCAAATGGCAAGAGTGGAGAGAGCAAGAAAAGAAGGAGACAGACTCAGAGAAAATAACGAGGTGATGGATATGGGGCGAGACAATGGCACCCCAAATGTCCTCGCCCTAGGGCCTGGAAACTATGAATATGGCATGTTACTATGAAAGAGAAATTAAGGTTACAGATGGAATCAAGGGTGCTATTCAGCTGACCTTGAGTTAAAGAGATTACCCTGGATTATCTGGGGCTGATGTAATCACAAAGGTCTTACCTTGTACATGAAAGGGGAAGTCAGCATCAGGGTCAGAGAGGGAGATGTCTGAGTGGTGCTATTGATGGCTTTGAAGATGGAGGAAAAGGCCACTATGAGTGCAAACATATGGTCTTCATTTTATATGTAGCATATATAAAGACTTGAATGAAAACCAGATTAAGCAAATATTTTGAGTCTTAACAGAATACAATTTCGCTGTTTGGAATATTTGAATGTTTTATTCCCCAACAAAGAAAGCCACATGCAGTCCTCCGAATTGAGTGTGCATGTGGGTGTGTATGGTATATGGTGGGTGTCACCTCACTCACAGAGCCTTGATGCAGGGAGAGTATGGAGGAGTCCCTCTGGCTGGTTTATACTCCTCCAAAACAGAACATGCCCCAACATCACAAGAGAACATTTCTGCCTCCCTGGACCTTCCCAGGCCCTGTTTTAGGGAGCTCGTAACTCCCTGGGTATCCCCTCAGCGGTCAAAAGACCAGAGCCCAGCAAGCAGAAGTCAGATCATGGCAGCATCAGGGTGACTCTCCCAAGCTCTGAACTTCTTTTTGGTCTCCAGCTGCTTTTTGAGCATGCCTTTCTCTTGCAGAGTGAAATTCGATACAGGAAAGCAAGAGAGCAATAAATCACCTTATGTGAGTACAAATGGGAAGAGGGCAGTGGGACTAAGATTACTGAGCACCCACCACGGGCATACATGGGCCTTTGACACACACGTACCTTGTTGAGTCTTGGCAATGGTCCTAGGAGGAGGTGTCCTTACTACTGCACATTGTATGTGGCTGGTAAGTGAAGAGCCAAGACTTGAACTCAGCTTGGCCAGACCCCAGAGGAGGCATTTGCCACTCTCTGTGGCCTTGGGCGGGACAAAAAGAGTATCCCAGGAAAACCAGGCAATGACAACTAGTCCAGGCCAGGGTACAGCTGACACCCAGCTGCAGGAATCACTTGGAAGCCACGAAGGAGGGGCTGCCAGGGCTCCAGAGGGGAGCAGGGACAGGAGTCTCTTTCTCCTGATTCAGATCCAAGAGAATCTTGACACCTACCTGATCTCTCTGCGTCGGGAGCCTTTACTGGTCTGGCACAGGGTAGGACTAGGTGAGATTTACAGTTTAGAAAAAGCTCCCTCTGCTGGATTTTATTGGTACTTTTTTTTTTACTATGTTCTATCTAGTTTTCCTTCTTTCTTTTTTATTATTATTATTTTTTTAGTTTCCCTTCTTTCTTTCTTCCTTCTCTTTTTTTCTCCTTCTCCTTTTCTTTTTCAACAAGGATCTTACAGTCCTTTAGTGACCAGGTCAAAAAATAAACAAAAATATAATCGTCCTTCCAGGGGAGCCAGATTGGAGGCGGGCGGCAGGTGGGGGGGTCCCCTCCTGGGGGCGGGGGGGTACCCGGCCACGGCGCCGGGGAGAAGAGGTGACAGTGACAGGTGGCAGCTGTCCCAGCTACAGCCTCACCCTTGTCCCAGCAGCAGTGGCCCTGCCAGGGCTCCCCGCTTGGTCTCTAAAGGGGGAAGGAGGTGAAACTAGCTATATGTTTGCGAGGTCGTTTTTGGCAACTGTGCTCTCGTTTCTCATATGCTATTGTGGCTTTTTCCTCACAATAGCTTTCTTCCTCGCCCTTTGAAGAATTATTACCCCCATTTTCTGACGAGGAAACTGAGGCACAGAGCAGTTGAGTAGCGACTGGATGTTGGCAGAGCAGGATTTAAACTGGGGCCTGTGTGGTTCCCAACCCTAAGCGGTTTCCAGAGGCCGCGGCCCCCGCTGCCCCGAAGGGGGGACGCGGGCGTGAGCTCCCCAGGCCCGAGGAGCTCCGCCGAGTGTCGGGGGCGAATCTCAGGGACGAGGGCCAGACGTAACAGAGGGAGGGCGCGGGGAGGACCTGCGCCCCGGAGACCCGCGCTCGGGTCGCTGGTTGGAGGTGCGAGTGAGGCGGTAGCAAAAGGAGCCGATTGGGAGGAATCTCCGCGCGAGTCTGCGATTCGATCCTACCTTCCCCTGCCCAGGAAGTGATCGACGTGTCGCCTGGCTATCAACTCTGTCGGAATCGGGAGCAGATTTCTGTCACCTTGGGGGAGGAGATGTTCGACAGAAAAAAGCGGTTGGATTCAGAGGTCATGGACAAAGTCCAGATCGCCAGGTAATTTCTTTTGGCCGACATCCAGCTCCTCTGTGCTTCCCGCACCCGGTTCGATGCAGCTTTGGGGACAAGTCCCTGCTCCCCACCGCCTCTTCCACTCCCGCTCGCCTTGCTCCTGTCCTCTGTGGGAGCCGATCCAAGGGGCAGGCTGCAGGTCCAGGCAGGCAGCTGACCTGGAAATGACGGTCGTGAGGGTGAGACTAGAGAAGACCGATTGTCCCTGGGGTCAGGAGCAGATAAAATTTCCCAAAAAATGGGGCGTTGGAATTAAGAGTGAACCCAGAGTTTCTGGGAGAAGAGCAATTGCCCTGGGGGTGAGGAGCAGATAAAATATTCAAAAAAAATTGGGGCATTTGAATTAAGAGTGAAGTCAGGGTTTCTGGGAGGCCTCCATTATACATCTCTTTGTCACTGTGTCCAAAGATACCATTCAGGCATACAGTGGGGAAAAGAATCCCTATTCAATAAATGGTGCTGGGAGAACCGGATGACCACTAGTAAAAAACTGAAACTGAACCTGCACCTCTCACAATTACAAAAATTGATTCACAATAGATAAAAAAATTAAATCTTAGGCACAAAACAATAAAAATCCTGGGCTCGGCGCCTGTGGCTCAAGTGGCTAAGGCACCAGCCACATACACCTAAGGTGGTGGATTCGAATCCAGCCCAGGCCCGCCAAACAACAATGACGGCTGCAACACACACCCCCGCCCCCTCAAAATAGCCAAGAGCTGTGGCGGGCACCTGTAGTCCCAGCTACTTGGGAGGCAGAGGCAGGAGACTCGCTTGAGCCCAGGAGTTGGAGGTTGCTGTGAGTTGTGATGCCACCGCACTCTACCCAGGGGGACAGCTTTAGGCTCTGTCTCAAAAAATAATAAACAATAAAAATAAAAATCCTGGAAGAAAGTGTGGGGAAAACTTTTGATGATATCAGCCTGAAGAAAGATTTTATGAAGACTCCATTGCGAATGGCAACAACAACAAAAATAAGTAATGGGATTTAATTAAACTAAAAAGCTTCTGCACAGCTAAGGACACAACAATTAAAGCAAATAGACAACCTTCAGAATGGGAAAAGATATTTGCAAGTTATGGATCTGAAAAAGGGTTGATAACTAGAATTTATAGAGACCTCAAATTAATCAACAACAAAAAGAGCAAACAGTCCCAGCTATCGCTGGGCAAGAGACATGAACAGAACTTTTTCTGAATAAGACAGATTAATGGCTTAACAAACATGGGGGAAATGCTCATCATTCCTAATCATCAAAGAGATGCAAATCGGAATCACCCTGAGATATCACCTAACCCCAGTGAGAATGGC
>NW_003852408.1:29751058-29755997 GCF_000181295.1 Otolemur garnettii
TCAAGCCCCACCCCTGTCCTCCTATGCCCTATCCCATGTCTCCACACCTCTACTTCCACCTCTTAATCTCTCATTTGTATCTTCTCCCCCACTATCCTACCCAAGTTCAGGCATCTTACGTCTTACCTGTACTACTGAATTGCTCTCAAAGTGTCTCTTCCTAAAGGCTTATTTTGCTATGAGAATTATTTTTCCAGGACACAAATCTAAAACCCAACAACAACAGAAAACACACCTGTGTATACACACACAGAGTCCACTACTGTAAAGAAACCAAACTGCTAGAAGTGGCTGCCTCTGGCAAAGGATTCAGATTGTGAATGAGGCTGAAGGGCTGTGCTGCTGAGTTGCCCTACTCTGACGTGGCCCAGAGCAGTCAGACCCCCGGTCCTGCCTTCCCATCCACTGGAGGCATTCAACCTCTGTTTTCTTTTCCTGGCTTATCCATGAGGAGAGGAGATGAGGAGAAGAATGGGCCATGTACCCATCAGAAAGTTGTCACCACGTGCCCTAATAAAACATAATAGCCCATGCTTCTTGTATTTCCTGGTAAAACTGTGAGTGTTGTTTACACTGAAGATGGGGTTCAAAAGAATGCCCTATTATTCAACTTTCTCCTGCCCTTTCATCTTTCCCATCCTCTGGCACCCTTTACTGCTAGTGTTTTCATGTTTTTTCACCCCACATTCTTCTTGTGCTCATTCAACATGGAGGGTGATTGGCCAAAGGGCTCAAGGCCTCTTGAATCGAGAAACTCCTTTCAGCTCCAAGGCACATAGCACTGCCGGCCACCCTGTCTACTCCAGCTCCACCGGACAGACCTGAATAATTTAACAGATGACATGGAGGCCTTCTTAGACCCAGAAACACAGAAGAGTATCATCTCCTCTGAAAACCACTCTCAAATTCCCTCTTAGTCCCATATCTGGTCCATTACTTGTCTATGATTCACTGTTGCATCAATCCTATATCCCCCCTTCTAATTTCCTTTCACTCTGAACTCCCACTGTTTTAATTAACACTTCCAAATCAAAGTCAAACCTTTTTTTTTTTTTTTAAGAGACAGAGTTTCACTTTGTCACCCTTGGTAGAGTGCTGTAGTGTCACAGCTCACAGCAACCTCCAGCTCTTGGGCTTAGGTGATTCTCTTACCTCAGCCTCCCGAGTAGCTGGGACTACAGGCACCCACCACAATGCCCCACTATTTTTTTGTTGCAGTTTGGTCAGTGGTGGGTTCAAACTCGGTATGTGGGGCCAGTGCCTCACTTACTAAACTACAGTTGCTGCCCTCAAACCTCTATTTTAAAAAGAAAATTCTGGCATATTCCTGTTTCCCTCCTATACATTAGGACATGAAACCACCCAGCTCCCATTGGGCTTTCTTACCTAAAAGAGCCAGAGCTGAGGCTCAACCACCCTACTGCTAAATGCCTTTTCCAAGAGCACTCTCTTCCCTCTGCATCATCCCAAAATCATGGAGCAAGTACAGAATATGGCCAGCTTGCCTCAGACCAGAGCCAGTCATGCTCAGGGGCCGGTCATGGAAAGGTAAGCTCTATGGATGATAAAAAATTATTTGTCCTACAGGACTGATATCATTTCTGACCTGGAAGAGCAGATCTCAGAGCTGATGGCAGCAATAGAACAAATGAACAGAGACCATCAGTCTGCCCAGAAATTGGTGAGTGATCCTCATCTTAGCCATCATCTTCATGGATACGATAAGACTAATATTTTCAGATCACCTATGTGTCAAGCAAGATTTCAAGCACTTTGAGGCATGTTGTCCAGGTGACAGGACTCTGAAGACAGGACTGTGTCGCCCAGTAGTATTTCTCTGACTCATTGTTAATTGTTAATCCACAGTTGCAAGAACTCAAGGCCCTTCTCAACACTTAACTCGTTCATTTCCAGGTCTCTATGTGCCTCTCCCCTCTAGGGGGCGCTGGTCATTTCCTGTCTGGCCCTTGTGGTGCGTTAAGCTTCAGAGGTTGCCAGGCTCTCACTAGAGGTACAGAGCCAGAGCTGCTCTTCCTAGAAGTCACTGTGACTGTGTAAGCTGTCAATGTTGCATGTCAGAATCCACTGTCACTTCTCACTCTCAGTCATTTGTGAGGATATTACTGACAGCTCTTTAAATTTTACCATCTGTTTCATCACAGTGACCTCCTTCCCACCTTAAGCAGATGTACCTGGTGACCTGGGCTGGAGTGACAGCCAGTGCTCACAGCCCATGCTCAGAAACACCCTCCCTAGTGTGATTAAAACCATGTTGTGAGGTTTTACTCTCATGCAGGCAGCCTCTGACTCTCTGACATGTCCCAGATGACACTAAATCCTACAGTGACCCACACCCAGCTTATGACTCAGTCAGAGGCCTCCCCTGCTACTGAGTCATTATTTATTTGAAAATCCTGCCAGGTTTATAATCTCCTTCTATAGAAAGGAAATTGAGGTTCAGGAAAGTAAAATAATTCAGCTCAACAGTGATGGGTTATGGAGCAAAATGCACATTTTTACTCAGGAGCACAGACCTTGCTGAAAATTTTTAGAGTCTGTTTCCATGGAAGGGACTTAGATTATGGTCCTGAAAATTCTCCCACTTGCGAACACCCAATTTGTTGTGTGGCTCTGTGGAAGAGAGTTGTGCCACTGTGCTAGCCTCCATGAGAGTGGCAGGCCTGCCCACTGGGTTGTGCCCCGTTATCAGAGAGGGTCAAGGATAAGCCCCAAACCCTTGCCTTATGTGACAGGGAGGACTATTTCTCCTGAGACACTGGCCAGAGGAACTAGCATGCAGAACAAAGTTTCCCCTGAAGATGAGCAAATCCTGTCTGTTAGAACCCAATCGTGCTGTCAACAAGTATGGATTAGCAGAGGATTTTATATTCCTTGAAGTCGGGGTATGAATCTTAGCCCTTTCTGGCTCTTTCAAGTCAAGCTTTTTGGTTAATAAATGATTGGTCTGCTCAACTTAATTATATATCCAAGAATTCCAAAACTATGATCTTACAAAGAGATCATAGTCTATCAGAGGAGACCAGACCCACCCACAAAACCAGTTAGTAAGAAACATGCACCCACATTATGAACTAAGTACAAAGCAACACAGAGCAAGGCAAAAATTATTCCATTCCCTCAGTAACAGTGTGCTCTCTGGCACTGAAGAGCACAGTGGGAGAGGAATGGGGAGGGGGGTATCTTCCATGAATTGGAAGGCTTCTCAAAAGGCACAGATCAGAGTGGGGCAGGGGTTCCTAATCCAGTGGTGTTGATGTTGATGATGGTTTTGTTTCTAGCTTTCTAGTGAAATGGATCTCCGCTGTGTTGAGATGAAACAGAACTTTGAAAACAAGAACAGGTAGGATGTGGCCTGAGCCCTTATGCTCAGGGCTCTAAGGCTCCTACAGCCTTTGCAGGGTTTCAGTTCACTGGAATTTCAGACAGTGCCAAATGGAGTTGGGGGGTGAGGGGTGGCGGAGAGGAGTGAGGCCAGTGTCTATGAAAAGTAGGATGGATTTCTTTGAGGCCTTGAAAATGAAGCACAGAGAAAGTTATTCCTGCTTTTGCACTTTGTCACCCAGTTATTTCAATTACCTTTTTTGTTTGTTCCTGAAAAGAGCTGGGGTTTTTTTGGTACCTGTGAGATTTCTGTTATAAATAACTGTTGTTCTCAGCCTAGTCTTCTCCTCTTCCTCCTTGGTCTCCTCTACCTCCTCCACTTCCTCTTTACTCCCTCTCACCTCTACTCCCTCAGGTCAGGGCCTGGGAAAAATCGGAAGAAAGTGGGGGAAGAACAAGACCAAAGTCAAATCAGCGGGAAATTAAAAGGTGTCCAAATATATAGAGATGGAAAATAGAACAGTGGCTACCAGAGGTAGAGGTGGGGGGAAAGAAATGAGGAGATGTAAGTTAAAGGGTACAAAGTTGCAAATATACAGGGTGAATAAGTAAAGATATCTACTGTACAATATGAGGACTATAGTTAATAACAGTGTATTGTATTCAGGATTTTTTGCTAAATGAATTTATAGTTGTTCTTGCCATGGTGGAGGGGGATTGGATAAATAAGATGATGGATATGTTAAGTGGTTTCACTATAATAACCATTTACACACACACATATATACTTCTTATAATGTCATGTTGAATACCTCAAATGTATACAATAAAGCTGGGTGCAGTGGCTCACACCTGTAATCCTAGCACTCTGGGAAGCTGAGGCGGGTGAATTGCTTGAGTGCAGAACTTCAAGACCAGCCTGAGCAAGAGTGAGACTTCAGAAGTTTGAGACCAGCCTAAGCAAGAGTGAGACCCCATTTCCACTAAAAATAGAAAAACTGGCTGGGCATGGTAGTGGGTGTCTATAGTCCTAGCTACTTGGGAGACTGAGGCAAGAGAATGGCTGGAGCCAAAAGGTTGCTGTGAGTTATGACATCATGGCACTCTACTGAGGGCAACAAAGAAAAAAAAAGAAAGAAAAGAAAAAATACGTGTGTATACACACACACACAACCTGCTGGAACCAGAAATTCTGGTGCAAAGACAGTACTCCTAACCATTTATTTATTTATCTATAAATTTTATAGATAAATAGATATTGATATTATCTATTGATAATAGATAATAGATATTGAGTTGATATTTTTTATATCAACTCATAACCATTTATTTATTTATCTATAAATTTTATTTTTTAGAGAAGTTTTAGGTTTACAGCAAAATTGAAAGGGTTTTACAGAGTTTCCATATTTATCCTGCCAATCAAATTAGACTTAAGGAGGCGTATACCAAGATATGTATTAATCAAACTATCAAAAATCCAAGATAGGCTCTGCACCAATATCTCAGTGGTTAGGGCACCGGCAATATACACCGGGGCTGGTGGGTTTGAAGGATTCGAACCCAGCCTGGGCTTGCTAAAAACAACAATGACAAC
>NW_003852408.1:29757973-29759377 GCF_000181295.1 Otolemur garnettii
TCCCAGCTACTTGGGAGGCCCTGGCAGGAGACTCGCTTGAGCCCAGGAGTTGGAGGTTGCTGTGAGCAGTGAAGCCATGGCACTGTACCCAGGGGGACAGCTTGAGGCTCTGTCTCAAAAAAAAGAGAATATAACAATCATAAATATCTATGTAAATACCCTGTCAGAGCACTTAAATATATAGAACAAATATTTAAGAATGTAAAGGGGGAGATAGAGAGCAATGCATTAATAGTAGGGGACTTCCAAATTCTGCTTTCAACAATGGACAGATCATCCAGACAGAAAATTAATAAGAAAACATTAGGTTGAACAACTCTTTTGACCCAACGTGCCTAATAGACACACACAGAGCTTTCTACCCAATGGCAACAAAATGCACATCCTTCTGAAGTGCACACAGAACATTCTTCAGAGGAGATCACATGGTAGGGCACAATACAAGCCTCAAGAAACTTAAGAACACTGAAAGTATATCAAATATCTTTTCTGACAACAGTGGTAGGAAACTAGAAATCAATAACAAAATGAATTTTGGAAAATTCACAAAATAGATGAAATTAAACAACATGCTACTAAAAAAGCAATGGATCAATAAAGAAATCAAAAGGGAATTGTAAAAATATCTTAGATACTAGCAAATCAAATTAAACAGCACATGAACATGGGGAAAGGATAGTCTCTTCAATAAGCATTTTGGGAAAACTGGACATCTATGTGCAGATAAAGAAGTTGGGCCACCTCATCTCACAAGATACACAGAAATCAACACAAAATGACTTACATGTTAAGACCAGAATTGTAAAACTACTTTTAAAAAAAAAAAAAAGCATGAAGGAAAAACTACATGACATTGATATCTGGGCAATGGGTTTTTTTTCAGATTTGACCCCAAAAGCACCAGCAAAAATAGACAAATGGGATTACATCAAACTAAAAAGCTTCTAAGCAGCAAAGGAAAGAATTAACAGTGCACTGAACCAGCCTACAGATTGGGAGAAAATATTTACAGCCATACATCTGATAAGGCTTTAATATCCAAAATATACATCAAGCAACTCAATAGCATGAAAACGAAAAATCCTATTAAAAAATAGACAAGGGCTCTCTCTTCTCTTCTCCTCCAGTCACTCTCCTCTTCGCTCTCCTCTTTTTCTCTCCTCTTTTCTCTACTCCTTGGTGCTGCTCTGCAGCCTCCCTCTCCCACCAATAAAAACCTTTCATACAAAAAAAAAAAAAAAATCTGAATAGATGGTTCTCAAAAGACAGCACATGAATGACCAACAGGTATATGAAAAACAGCTCAACAATACAACAAAAACAGCTCGACACCACTAATCTTTAGGGAAATGCAAATTGCATTTGGGTGCCAGCCACATACACCAAAGCTGGTGGGTTCAAGCC
>NW_003852408.1:29760182-29765884 GCF_000181295.1 Otolemur garnettii
GTTTTAGCTGGCCCGGGCTGGGTTTGAACCCACCAGCCTCGGTGTACTGAGCTATGGGCACTGCCCTATCTAAAAGATTTAAAGTCAGTTTGTCAAAGAGAGATTTTGCATTCCCATATTCACTGCAGCACTATTCACAGTAACCAAGTTATAGAAATAACTTAAGTATCTATCACTGAATGAGTGAATTAAGAAGATGTGGTATAAATACACAATAGAAAACTATTCAGCCTTTAAAAAGAAGGAAATTCTGTTATTCGCAACAACATGAATGAAACTGAAGAACACTGTGCTAAGTGAAAGAAGCCAGCACGGAGAGACAAATACCACATGCTCTCACACGGACTCCGAAACGAGAACTCACAGAAGCAGAGAGTAGAATGGTGGCTCAAGAGTCTGGGGAGTGGGGCAAGGGTATAAAATCAGGAGGCACAGTCTCTTCGGGTCTGTAGCACCACATGGTGACTATAGATAAGAGTGTTGGACATTTCAGAATTGCTGAGTAAATTTCAAATGTTCTCACCACAAAAGAGTTAATATTAGGGTAATAGTTACAGTAAGCAGCTTGATTTAATTATTCCACATCGTATTCATAAATCATAACATCACTTTTTACTCCATAAATATATACAATTATAAATTAACAATTTGCAATTTAAAAAAAGAAATCCTGGCAGAGAGACAGCACTCCTAGGCGATTCATAGACCTTCATTCATTCATTCATTCATTCATTTACTTACAGACTTTATTTTTAGTGTAGTTATAGATTTATAGGAAAAATGAATAGAAAGTACAGAGATTTCCTTACATCTACCACCCCCGACCCTGCACACACACTCACACACACATTCTCACACACACACACACACACACACACGGCCTTCCTCATTATCAACAACCCCATCAGAGTGATAACATTTGTTACAGTCAATAAACCCACATTGATACCCAAAGTCCATAGTTTATATTAGAGATCACTCTTGGCGTTGTACATTCCATAGGTTTAGACAAATGTATGACGATGTGTATCCACCATGATAAGGTCACACAGAGTCGTTTCATGGCCCTAAAATCTCCGGGGCTCTGCCTGTTCATTCCCCTAAACTCTGGCAAACACTGATCTTCTTACAGTCTGCACAGTTTTCCTTTTTTCAGAATGTCATGTCAGAATCACACAGTAGCAGTATGTAGCCTTTTCAGGCTGACTTCTTTGGTAATGTGTGTCTAAGGTTCCCTCACATCTTTTTATGGCTTGATAGCTCATATAAACTTTCCATTTAACACTCAAATACTACCAACATCCACCTCCTGGGACAGAGGCGGAAGAGACCTTAGGTTCTAAAATTATCCTGAGTGCTCATGTAGCCCTGTTTCCCCAGTGAGCCATCAGCCAAGACTATGCTTACCAGTAGGGAAGAGTCTGTGGCCTCACTGGCTCCACCTTTCTAGGATGCTAGGATGCTTCAGCAAGTGAGGGCCCCGCTTTCTGCGTGAGGGCAGAAGGATAGGATCAGATCAGCGTCCCAAGTCAGCCCAGACTACCTTTTCCCTGATGATGTGGCCTTCTCCTGGGGTCCCACAGGGAGCTCAAAGTAGCTCACGACACAGAGCTCAGTGAGCTGGAGAACAACTACAAAACCGCCTTGAAGGAGGAGAAGTTGGCTGCCCAGAAGAAGCTAGGTACTGTGGGGCCTGGGACAATGGCTGTGGGTGAGGGAGCGAGAGGGTACTGTGTGGGCTCTGTGGCCGGGGATGGGCTGTGAAAGGGGAAGAAAATGACTAAAAATGAAACTGAAAAGAGGAAAAAACATGTTTACCAATGTCCTTCCTGCTCCTGGAAGATCTGAGTAACTCCTTTAATCTCCTTGAATCTTTAACCCATGTGAGAATTAAGGGCAAAGATGAGGGGATGAGAATGTGAGATCACTTTTGAAAGTATATTTTAAAGTTCTACAAATATAATACTATTTCAGTTCAGCAAGTTCCCTCACCTTGAAATGAAGTGTTTCATTAAATGCTCCCTGACAGCTGTGATCTTATCATCTTATACTGCGTAAGGGTTGTACTGGCCAAATAGCTCATTGGTTCATGCTGCCCTAGGGAAAGGCAAAGTGTGTAACTTTCAGAATTCTGGGTGGATAGACCAATTTCCACAGAGAAAAAGAGAAATTCTGTAACCTTCTTCCTTGATTTTTCACTGACATATTTTTAAAGATGGCATCTTATTCAGACTTTGCTAGTTTTCTAGTGTTCTGAAGAGAACATGTGTTGTTTTCATAAACTATGAATGTTGTTTTTAAAAGAGAAGCAGATACAGAGTAGGCTTTGTTCCTTTTCTTCCCACAGATGTTGGTTTACCTGCAGTGGGGGTGGGGGGTTCTCAGACCTGATGGGCATCAAAATCCAGCTAATACTGGGCCCCTCTCCTACACCCCAATTCAGTAAGTTTAGGGTGGGGTCTGTGCGTTTGCATTTCTATTAAGCCTCCTCCATGATTTCTGGATCACACAAAGGTTTCACTAAGGGATAAACTGGAGGTGGGGAAAGTGTGCGGGAGTGGTGATGACCATGTTGTTTTCCTTTTGTCCAGAGGAGATGGAAAAGGAATACAAGTATTTGAAGAATATGTTTTATATGTATCAGGTGAGTACAGAGCTCCTTGTTGGATTATGAGAGTGAGAGAAGCAAGGCCCATTCACAGGATGAATCGAGAACGCTTGCCCAGAAAACAATGTCCTGAAACTCCAGCATCATTGGACCTAAGTGGCACTAACTGCACCCAGGGAGAAGTGTAAACCTGATGGCATCTATGTGTGACTTCTACGCACAAGTCAGTTACTCAGACCCTAAAGAGGCCCATTAAAAAATATGTGTGACCAGGCTCGGTGGCTCATGCCTGTAATCCTAGCACTCTGAGGGGCTGGAGCAGGAGGATCCCTTGAGCTCAGGAGTTTGAGACCAGCCTGAGCAAGAGTGAGACCATGCCTCTACTAAAACCAGAAAAATTAGCCAGGCATATGACAGGCACCTATAGTCCCAACTACTCAGGAGGCTGAGGCAGGAGGATGGCAGGAGGATCACTTGAACCCAGGAATTTGAGGGTGCAGTGAGCTAGACTGATGCCTCAGCACTCTAGCCTGGGCAACAGAATGAGACTCTGTCTAAATAAATAAAATAAATAAATAAATAAATGGAAATGGAAATGGAAATATGAAACCAACAATAGCAACAACAAAAATAAATATCACCGCCCAAAGACGACCACTGTTAATATTTGTACTTTGTTAAAACTGTGTTGGTTTAGGGCCAAGGAAGTTGAGTTCACATTGTGTATAATCTGTATACATTTTTGTACTCTCTTTCTTCAGGTATATCAGAAGCTTTCTCTCCTTTTTCATTACTAGATCATTACCCTAATATTGCCCTAATGAAATTACCATTGGGCATTTCACTGTTTCCTGCTACTGGTCATTTAAGTTGTTTCCAATTACGTGATATAATATAACTTCAAACATCTTTGATTCTAAAAGTACAGTGCTGGGCCAAAAGGAATAAATTAGTTTAAGGGGTTTTAATAGATTTGGCCAAATTGCCATCTACAAAAACTGAATCCCTTTGCACCCCTACAAGCAGAGGATGGAGTGCTCCAGCTATCTCAGAACATCTCAGGAAACCCCATAGTGCTAGGCTAACGGGGACAGTTGGTCACTCTTGCAAAGTGTGACCAGCCCCAGCTCTGAAATTCTATTTACCACTCAGTTTCAGTCATTTTTCAATGTCATTTTCAAGTCAATGACATTTTTCAAAGTCATTTTTCAAGATATTCCTTGATGCAATCAGGAAAAACATCACAGATCAGAGCCTAAGAAGTGTGGGTGGTAAGTAGAATTAGCTGGGTGTGAATCCTGCTGCCAAGCTGAGAAGGAAGGGGGTCAGTGTCCTGGGATCCTACTAGCAGCATCCAGATCCTGGGCCATCCCCATCCTGCAGGTCCGTGCTCATGAAGTCTGAGCCAAACAACAAGACTGGCCTTGGGTTAGGCTTATTTAACCTCACCCACAAAAGGAAATTAGGTTTGTCGGGAACAAATATCCCTTTGTTTTCCATGTGTTCCAATTAACTTCCAGGCATTTCCTTCCTTTCTTCATGTGCTATTGAAGAGGGATTCATGATTGGTGGGGAGCTGACACGTGGTGAGCCCTACCTGTCATCAAAGGAATCCCAGTTCTCTGGGAGAAATGTGGTGCATTGTTTTTCCTTGACCATGAAGATCCCCAAGCTCTCCAGAGGCCAGACTGGACTTTACTTCCCACCAGTCACCCAGGAGGGCTCCTCAGTGGGGGAAGCTGCACAGGGCATGACACTGGGGCCAGGGCCCTCCCCAGGGTAAGTTTATGGCCTCTCCAGGTCTCCTTTGCACAGGACAATTTTCTTCATGGTGCCTTTGTGCCTCTACAGGACAGTATTTATGATGAAATGGAAGATAAATGGTTAAAGCGGAAGGCGGAATGGGAGAAAGATGAGAAGTTGGAGCGGGAAAAGATCCTGTTACAGCAAAGTGAGTACAGAAACTTCTAGCTTTTTGATGACAGGTGCATCAAAAAACTACCATGAAGCTTGGTCTTGACTTGAGGAAAGCATTTTCTGAGGGGGATGGACTACATGCTAGACTCACAAATGGAAGATACCCATTTTTAAGAAAGCAAAGTGACAGCAAAGGGCAAGGTCTTTTTTGAAGTTCAAACACCTGATTTAATGAGATCTAAACCTGCACTTTCTGAAACTCACTGGCTTCATGTTTGCCCGTGATAGGCCGGAACAAATGTTGGAATTACTATAGGGAGTGCAGATACAGGTGACCCCAATGTTCAAAAAAGTTCTTAAAATAAGAATAAGCGTGAAATATTCATTTGTGTAGGGAGGGAAAAACAACATAATCTGATGTACCAAGAGGCTCTATCTCCCTGTGTCTCCAGAGAGGAACATGTTTGATAAATATTTTTAATATTCCCAGCACCTAACACAAAGCCTGGATCATACCAAGTGTCACTAAGCGCCTTCGTTAGTGGATACAAAGCAGGAGAGGGACGTGTGGGGCTGTTCCAGGCCTAGAGGACTAACTGAGGCAGGAGTGGGGCCTCTAAAGACTAATTCCACAACTTACTCCAACCCTGTTTATCTTCTATTTAGTCAATTTTAACAGGTCACTCATTTAAATGCAGTAACTCTGAGGCTCATGCCTATAATCCTAGCACTCTGGGAGGCCAAGGGGAGGCAAGTGAATCGCCTGAGCTCAGGAGTTCAAGACCAGCCTGAGCAAGCCAGACCCCATCTCTACTAAAAATA
Organism: Otolemur garnettii; assembly: GCF_000181295.1. Taxonomy (NCBI): domain Eukaryota; kingdom Metazoa; phylum Chordata; class Mammalia; order Primates; family Galagidae; genus Otolemur; species Otolemur garnettii. Next base: position 29,765,530 of record NW_003852408.1, read on the forward strand.
GAAAAACTAGCCACACATTGTGGTGGGCACCTACAGTCCCAGCTACTCAGGAAGCTGAGGCAAGAGGATCGCTTGAGCCCAGGAGTTTGAGGTTGCTGTGAGCTATGACTCCCCACCTCCTGACCTTCCTCTTATTTACTGTTGGGCTCTGCTGTCAGGTTTCTTCAAACAGTGCAAGCCTATCTCTCCTCAGGGCAGAATGAATTTTCTTGCTGGCAAAGTCACATTGGCCAAGGAGCTTTAGGACAAGGATATCCAAGAAAATATAATGGTTATGTCAGCAGAATAAATGGACAAAATAATAAGCAACAGATCCAAAATGAACCACACACAAAAGAAACCAGAGGCTTTGGTG
>NW_003852408.1:29766114-29768179 GCF_000181295.1 Otolemur garnettii
TTTGACTTTGAGCTTTTGTCTTCAGGTATTCTGAGTTTCTCTCTGCAAATGCTTTTCCCATACTTACATATACATGTGCTTTCCTCCCACCTCCATAGAAAATAAAATGACGAAAAAGTTTGAGTTGGAGTCAGAAGAAGAAAGGAAGAAAATTAATGAATCCTACAATGTCCTCTTTGAGAACTTCATTCGAGAGAAGGAGGTAACTCAGCCCAAAGCACATCAATGGTTGAGTATGTATTCCGGGTAGTGTATCTGAGTTCCCAGGTGTGTCTTTCTGTCTTAATGGGAATATTCCTCCTCTCCCATCTTTCCTGGAAATACATGTAAGTTGACTGACACTCTTACCACAGTCTATCAGGGTGTCCAATCTGCAGCCCGCGGGATGTATCCTGATTATTTGAGGACTGTTTCGTTTACGTTGGTGTTGGATATTGCAAAAAGCATGCACACACTTTTTTCTTTTTTTTTTTTTTGGTCATCAGCATTTCATGTATAGCCCAAGACAACTCTTCTTCTAGTGCATGGCAGAAAAGAAAAAAGGTTGGACACCCCTGTAAGACAATCTAACCACTGGGTTATTAGAATAAAAATTGTGACTAAAATAATAGAATGCTAAATGTGCAGGACCTAACCAAAGTTCATTTCTGAATGTCCTACTTATCCTTGGCTGTAGCTACCATACCGACAGTATCCCTGGACTCTCAGGCAGATAGAGATTTAACTATATAAGAAATTGCCAAACTACTTTCCAAAGTAGTTGCACCATTTTACTCTTGCCTCCTAATTTACATGATAATTCTGCAATCATTGCCCCACATCCTCCAGCACAATTAGTACTGTCAGTCTTTTAACTTTTGCCTTCCCAGTGGGAATGAAATGAGACTTTATTATGGTTTTAGTTTCTCTTTGTGCTAGGCAATTTTTCATATGCCTATTGGAGCATTCAGATAGCTTCTTCTGTAAAGTGTTTGTTCAAGTCTTTTGTCACCTGAAAAAATTAGAATTGTTTGTCTTTTTATTTTTGATACATAGGAGTACTTTTCATATTGTGGGTACAATTTTTTTTGTCAGATATGCATTTTACAAATATTGTCTCCCAGCCTGTAGTTTGCCTTTTCATTTTATTAATGAGGCCTTTCATGGGCAGTTTTTAATTTTGATGAAAGGTAAACTATCAATTTTTTTCTTTTTATGGTTATAGTTTTTGTATCCTCTCCATAAAATCTTTGTTTATTTCAGGTCATGAAAGACATTTTAATTGTTTTAGAAACTTTGTAATTTTAGCTTTTATGATTCTATGACACATTTTGAATCACTTTTGTGCATAGAGTAGAGGTCATAGATCTTTTTTTTTTCCATATGGATATCCGGTTGTTCCAGCAATATTTCTTAAAAGAACTTTCCTTTCCCCATTGAGTTGCTTTGGTGTCTTTATTGTATCTGGGGAGGTGGGGTCAGATTCTCCATTCTGTTCCATTTGACTATGTGTCTGTATTTAAGTCAACAACAATTAAGTCTTAATTACCGAAGCTTGAAATCCAGTAGTAAAAATCATTGACCTTTGCCATTGTTTTTCAAGATTATTTTACCATTCTATATCCTTTGATTTTTATATAAATTTTAGAGCTAGCTTGTCAATTTACAGTTAGTTTGTCAAGACAGCCTGCTGGTATTTTAACTGGGAATGTACTGAATATAAAGATTAATCTGTGGGCCTGAAACAGTGGCTCACACTTGTAATCCCAGCACTTTGGGTGGCCAAGGGGAGTGAATTGCTAGAGCTCAGGACTTTGAAACCAGCCTGAGCAAGAGCAAGACCTCATCTCTACCAAAAATAGAAAAACTAGCTGGGCATTGTGGTAGGCACCTGTAGTCCCAGATACTCAGAAGGCTGAGGCCAGGGGATCACTTAAGCCCAAGAGTTTGAGGTTGTTGCTGTTGGGTCTGAGAAATCCTCCCAACTTAGCCCAAACGGACAGACTCGAGACACACTCCGATGTAAAGGGCATACGGTGAGATTTTATTACAGACCCGGGAGGCCCGGGGGCCCCAGGGGGCCCGG
>NW_003852408.1:29769110-29781218 GCF_000181295.1 Otolemur garnettii
CACCATAGGTGTATGCGGCTGGCGCCTTAGCTGCTTGAGCCACAGGCGCCGAGCCTATTCTGGCTTTCTTAACGCCCTACAAAAAATTCTGACACTTTAAAGAAGTGTCAGAACCTCAATGCTGACTTTTTCCAAATAAAATTGTTTTTAGGAGCTCTTGAAACAACATGACAGTGATAACTTGCAAATAGAGGAGCTGAAGAAGACCAAGACGGTGAGCTCTGTCACCCTTCCCTCGGCACTTGGTATCTTACAAACACATGCATAAAATGATAGACTCTTGGTAAAATAGAGTTATGATAATTTCCCTAAAACCAACAGAGAACGGAAGACCTAAAGCTGAATTTATTGAATTCATTAAGTCAAAAAGGGTTTTGAAACTACCCGTAAAACAGAGCCAGTAATATCTTTTTAGATCCAGATTTGAACAAATGCATGAGCAATGTACTGTGTGATCTTCAATTTTGAGTGCCTTTCATTTCTAGCAAGGTTCAAATCACAAAAGGCCTTTGAGTTATGAAATACCAGGTTCTTCCCTTGGAGCCCTGAAAAAGTATAAAACTGCCCCCTGTGGAACTCTGTCTACAAGCTCTCCTTAAAACTCTGAGTTTAGGACAGCACCTGTGGCTCAAAGGAGTAGAGCGCCGGCCCCATCTCCCAAAGTGGCGGGTTCAAACCCAGCCCCAGCCAAAAACTGCAAAAAAAAACAAAACAAATAAACAAACAAAACTCTTGCGTTTAGGTCACAAACTACAGCTTCCTCAAGGAGCTCCGTGCTTCCGGGACAAATGGTGGCACTTCCTAGGAGACAGCTGAAGAGAAGAGCTGTCAGACCCGCAAAATGACTTGTGGTTCTTCCTTCACTGGAATTTAATTTGTGTCCAGAATGACATGTTTGGGGAAAGATTACTCATTACGAAGGCATTATAAAGTGTTGATATTTAGAGCCCAGGCAGGACATCTGTCTGACGGGCAAGCAGCTTGATGTCCTACAAGCTAAAGAAATGGCCTTAGGAGCCAGCTAGACCCAGAATATCGCAGTAATTGTTTCAATGAGCCCATCTACTAATTCTGTCTGGGTCTGTTTGTATTCATTGATGTTTCTCCTCATAGCTGGTCATATTTTCTTGTTTAGTAATGTCTAGTAATTTTTTATTGGATGCCAACCATTGCAAAGTGTACCTTGTTGGGTGCTTAAAATTTTTATATTTCTTTAACTATTCCTGAGCTTTACCCTAGGAGGGAGTTACTTGGAAACAGTTCGAGCCTTTCAAGCTTTGCTTTTAAGCTCTGTTAGGCAGAATTAAAGTAGTCTTTAGAGTAGAGCTAATCTTTCCCACTATTGAGGTCATGCCCTTCTGAGTATCCAGACAATGCCCTCTGTATTGGGGTTTTATCAACAATGGCTGGTGGGACTACTGAACTATTCCCAGCTCTGTGTTGGCTCCAGGGATTGTTCCACCTGCTCCTTACTGATGGTTCTTTCCCCCAACCTGGTCTTCTCTTTCTTCCCTCCATGACTCTGCCCCAGAGGCCCGGGCCTCCTTGTTCGTTCTAATAACAGGCCAAGATGCTTCTGCCTAGGGGCAGGCTGGTCTGCATTCTCGTCTATGTTCTTGATATTCTCTCTCCCTGGAAAGCTCTTTCCCAGATATCCACATGACTAACTTCCTTTCCTCCTTCTGGTCCTTACTCAAATGCCACCTTCTCAAGAGTCCCTCTATTTAAGGGCTCAGCCCCCTGCCATGCTGCTGCTTTTTCCCTCTTTTATTTCTTTACACAGATTTATTATCTTCCACACTGATAAACTCAAGAAAGGCAAGGACGTTTTCCTGTTTTCTTTAGTATTAGTCCCCAGATCCTAGAACAGTGCCTGACATATGACAGGCATTCAGTAAATGGTAGTCAATTTTTTTTTGCAGTTTTTGGCTGGATCTGGGTTTGAACCCGCCACCTCCAGCATATGGGGCCAGTGCCCTACTCCTTTGAGCCAGAGGCGCTGCCTGGTAGTCAATTTTTTGAATGAATAAATGAGTGAAAGAATGCAGGATGACCTGGCATAGTGCTCACACAATGCGATTGCCATACATGATGGCACTGCCCCAGTTTACATGGCTCGGGAAGGGTGCTCATCGCACGGGAAGAGCTCTAGGGCTCTGAGGAGTTAAGTGGGGCTGGCACCTGGTAACAGACTCATCTAGTTCACGTTTTTTTAGCCTCTAATGCACCTCACAGATGCATCTGGCACTGACTAGGTGCTGATTATGAGTACTACAAAGGTCGTAAGTGGGGGAAAACAGAGATGTTTATGGTAAAATAGAAGCACAATTTAATTCTGCCAGAGGAAAGAACTACTACTGTAGCTGGTGGAGTGAGCGATGGACTCAGGAAGGTTTCCACACGGCCTTTCAGCTGGTTTTGACAGGTGAGGAGTATTTCTGAATCTCAGAATGTGGACAGGGCAAAGATGGTGTTCCCACCTGAGAGAAAGGATGGTGACATAATGAAAGGACCTGGTGTATGGAAAGAGCAGCAGGGCAGATTAGGAAAGGTAGCTTAGGGGCTGCAGCTAAGACGCTCTTAGTTACAATTAGAATCTCACACTCATGAGGGGCCACAGGCCCTCTCTGTGCTAGATTCACCCGGAAGGCTATGAGGCAGGAAGCACAGCCTGTGGGGGAGGGGCAGAATCAGGAGATTTCTCTTTGGTGAGAGCATCACAGGAGTTCCCAGTGGTTCAGGGCTAGTCTAATGGGGCCCGCCATGGAACAGCTTGGGGAGGATGTGGGTGCAGGAGCTATCCTGGCTTAGAAGGCTCTTGCCAAATATCTTTGTAACACTGTGATCCCCGAACATGGCGCAGCAGACCAGTACCAGTCTGAGGCCACATCAGGAGGTGAGCAGAACTTGATCTGTGTTTATAGCTGCTCCCCATTGCTTGAATCATTGCCCAAGCTCCACCTCCTCTCAGACCTCTGCTACCATCCCCAGTCTGTGGAAAAATTGTCTTCCATAAAACTGGTCCCTGGTGCCAGAAAGGTGGGGGACCACTGTCATAACAGATCCACATGCACAGCTTCCAGGTCATGCCCAGTTACAAGAGTCCCTGCCCCCGGGGAAGTCCACAGCCATCCCTGCCTACCAGGGGCTGGTGTTCCCCTCACTGCCCTCACAGTGCAGCTGCTGCTCACCAACTCCAAGCAATGGGGTCACTACTCCAAGCAATGTTGCCTACTGGCATTCCACCTTTCCATAGCTTTCCAAAACAGAACAGGAAATCAACCCAGCATCCAGTTTACCCATAGAGATGGGCAAAGAGGTCTTTTTGTTTGTTTTTTGTTTAACACTGCACCTGCAAGGCCTTCAGGGCCTTCACTAGCCCCATTCATCATCACCAGAAGTCTGCAGTCAGGGCTGGGTGGTCGGCAGTGGCTCACACCTGTAATCCCAGCACTCTGAGACGCTGAGGTGGGAGGAGTGCTTAAGTTCAGGAGTTGGAGACCAGCCTCAACAAGAGCGAGACATACCCACTTCCCCTGCCCCCATCTCTATCAAAAATAGAAAAACTAGGCTGGCATTGTGGCAGGTGCCTGTGATCCCAGATGCTCCAGGAGGCTGAGGCAAGAGGATCACTTGAGCCCGAGTTTGAGGTTGCTGGGAGGTGTGAAGCCATGGCACTCTACTTAGGGAGACAGAGTGAGACTCTGTTTCAAAAAAGAAAAAAATTCTGTAGTCAGTGGGAAGCCAGTGGAGGTTTTCGAGGCGGAGAGTGTCACTTGGGAGAAGAACTCTGGCAGCAATACAGAGGGCAGAGTCTGAAGAGGGAAAATAACAGGAGGGGGACCTGTTAGAATTGTCACCTCCCCTTTACCCTCAACCTGGCTTCTGCTTCCACTCTATCTACGGAAGCTGCTCTTGTTAAAATCACCGTAACTTTCAAGTTGCTGAATCCAGGGAACGCCTCCCCTCAGCTGACAGTGGCAGTATCGGGTGTGGCTTATCACTTTTTCCTTGAAACACCCACCTCTCTTGGATTTTATAGGCTTCAGGGGTTACCTCCTTGGCCACACTTTCTCAATATCCTTTGAGAGGTTCTCCTATCCATCTAATCCCAAGTCCTGGACCCCACTTCTTTTTTTTTTTTTTGAGTCCTGGGTAGAGCCTCACAGTGTCATAGCTCACAGAAACCTCAAACTCTTTGGCTTAAGAATCCTCCTGCCTCAGCCTCCTGAGTAGCTGGGACTACAGGCACCTGCCACAATGCCTTGCTAGTTTTTCTGTCTTTAGTAGAGGTGGGTCTGACTCTGGCTCAAGCTGGTGTCAAACTCCTGAGTTCAAGCAATCCACCCACCTCGGCGTCCCGGACAGCTAGGATTGCAGGCATGAGCCCCCGTGCCCAGCCCCCACTTCTCTTCTTCATCTCCCCTTTCTCTCTAGGTGCATTTGTTTGTCCATGTAGACAGAAAAGCCATCTCTGTGTCAACCGCTCAGGTCGATTCTCCAGCCTCCCCTCCCCTCTGAGCCTCAGGCTTGTGCATACCACCTGCTCACTTGACATTTCCATATAGGGGACTCACAGACATCTCAAAATTTACATGTGAACTCCACACTCTTGATTTTCCACCAGAGATTTGAGCCCCACATTTGTCAGTTACCTCAGCTATTCAAACCCAGACCCACAGTCATCCCTGATTTCTTCCTTCCTGTCACTCTTCCATATCTGACCCATCAGTGTCACCCTGTCCTCTACTGCATATTCCAGCTTTGTCCTCTGCACCCCCATGCTGTTGCCACCTTACCCTGGTCCATTATTCCTCGCCTGTACTACCGTTGCAGCCCCTTCGGAGCCCCCTTACTCCCCCCCCCGCCCCTCTAATCCATTCTCCACAAAGCAGTGAGGTTCGTGCAGGTACCCCTGATGGCATGCCATTGTTCCCAGGTGGCCTGGCCTCTCAGGGTCTTCTCACCTTGGCCCCCTCTCCTTCCTGCTGTCTCTATAGCAGCCTTGTCCTCTCCTTGGCCTACTCTCCTGCCCGCTGTCTCTATTCTAGCCATGCTGGTGTCCTGCAGGGCCTCAAACCTACTGAGAACTTTGCTTCTGAGCACCTTTGCACAAGCTCCTCTTCATCCTTTAGTAGTGGGTTTTTTTTTTTTAACAAATAATCTATTTTTAAAGCATGTTTAGGTTGTACAGAGAAATTGAATAGAAAGTGCAGAGTTCCCATATACTCACACACACACACACAAAGTTTCCACTATTGTCACATCTTACATTAGCGAGGTGAGGAGCCAATACTGATGCCTCGTTATTAACCACAGGTTAACAGTCTGCATGGGGTTCACTCCTTGTGCTGTCCATTCTGTGGGTTTTGCCTAATACCTCATGCCATGAACCCAGCACTACAGTATCATACAGAATAGTTTTACTGCTCTAAAAATGGCCTCTGTCTCCCATCCTTCCCTTGCTTCCTGTCCCAACTTCCTGGCAACCATTAATCATTTTAATATCTCTATAATTTTGCCTTCTCCAGGGTGTCTTTTAATTGGAATCAGTAGCAGGTATTTAATAAAGACTTGAACAGCGAGTGAATAGTGGAGAGCCATAACAACACACATGGGCTCTGGTGGGGGCCGGCTCGGCGGAGTGACAGTGAGGCTCAAGAGAAGGGTCCAGTGGGGGAGACGGAGAGGGCGTAGAACTAACAGGGCGTGGGGACTGACCGGCTTCCAGTGGACAGGAGGAAGTAGCTAAAGTTGCTGCTTTGCATTCTAGCCCGGGCGCCCTGGAGAAGACGTTAAATAGGTAGACCTCGGAATGGTGTCTTGAAACAATTTCTTACACAGGTCATAGAGGAAGAGTTGCATGCACAAGCTCTTATCCTAGAGTCACTCAACACAAACCTCTACCACGTCCATCTGGAACTCCAGAGAGAGGTGAGTCCTGGCTGGAGTGGGCATGGGGGTAGCTCTGCCCTGGATGTTTGAGTTTGAGCAGACAGCTATTAAATGTTTTATCTTTCAGAAAGCTTCAGTGGGAAATCTGGAGAAAATGTTCCAGACCAAGCTTGCTGAAGCTGAGGAAAAGTATAAGTCCACCATACAGACGCTGACAGAAGAAAACAACTATCTAAGGTGTGGATGCTGCCGCTCAGAAAGCTGTGGCTAAGTTCTCCTGAGGAGTGGGAGGCGTGGGAGTGAGGAGGAGGTTGGAAGATGGCAGAGGCTCCCTGGTGATGTCAGGCACAGGCGCTTCCCAGAGGAGGGTATGTCACTCTGAATCTGGGCAGAGACAGTTTTCAGAGGCCAGACAGTTCATTCGAAGTAGAGCTGGGATGTGTCTAGACTTCTGTCCCTTACCTGTTTCTCTGTTTATATGCAAATGACACAGGAAATTTATCTGCCAGTTTCTGAGTTTATTCAGTTCTATGACTGAAGGTCGTTTTTAAATCCTGAGTTCAGATATTTACCCTTAGGTGCAGGTTCTGGTTTCTGTGGAAACCAAGTGCAAGGCCAGGCGTGGTGGCTCACATTTGTAAACCCAGCACTCTGGGATGCCGAGCTGGGCGGATTGCCTGAGCTCATGAGTTCAAGACCAACCTGAGCTACAATGAGACCCCATCTCTAAAAATAGCTAGGTATTGTGGCAGGTGCCCATAGTCCCATCTACTCAGGAGGCTGAGGCAAAAGAATCGTTTGAACCCAAGAGTTTGAGGTTGTTGTGAGCTATGACACCAGGGCACTCTACCAGGGGTGACAAAGTGAGCCTCTGTCGCCAAAAAAAGAAACCAGTTGCAGATCAGAAATTATACCCTTACCTGAAGATGCTTCTTAAATCACTAAAATAAATTTTGGTCTATATTTTAATAAAGGAAAGTTGTTCATTGCACAAAACTTTAGTAGAAAGTTCTTCATATGGGAATTTGGTCACCCAAATACCACGTCTCACTATATTCTAAACCACTGCAAGTGATGAGTGAGACTACCTCTAATAAAGGAATAAAACCATATTTCTCCCCCACCACCCAAACTTCCTAAGCCCTTTCTACCTTTTGAGTCTATAGTGATACATATTCTTCTTTCCTTTTATAGGCAAAAGTTAACTGCCAAGGAGGAAGAAATGTCTGACGCACTACTCCCTGGGAACGTGGGCTCTAGTACCACTTACGAGTATTCTGACATCTTAGAAGATGGTAACAACAAAAAAGAAGACTCATAAACAAAAAGTTACTCTCTGTAGCTGATGATGGGCACACCATCCTTAGGCCTAAGGAACTCCTGTGAGGCCTTCCTGAGAAATGTATAATGTTCTTAGGTTGCTCCGACTCTATTGTCTTTTCACAATTTGCTTTCTTCTGAGTGGTTGGAATGTTTGAGTTCCATCTCATTTGCACAATTTATCATGACTCTTCACTGCAAGGTAATGTTCTCTGTACCTGGAGCTGAGCTCTCTGTCCGCTTTGTATCATTTTTCCCCCCATCTTTTCTTATGTCATTAGAAAGGGACTGATTTGATGGCCTTCTTCCTAATGAACATTGACTATATTTGGGGGGTGTACCATTTGTCCTCTGAGGAGTTTAGCTAGCCAAAAATGATAATTTATTGATTTGGTTCAGAAATCCTTTTCTGTTAAACACATAACCCTTCCCTTGATTTAGGAAGAATTTCTGATGATTCTTGCCCCCTTCTTCATAGCATCACCAGAATTCAAATGCCCATGAGGAGGGCAATACGTGAAGTGGGCTGAGCTTGAGAAATAATCCTGCAGGGAGGAGCTGGGTTGGGGTTGGGGTTGGGGCTTGGACAGGGTTGGGGAGGAATGGGAGTGGGGCTTGCTGAGCGTCAGAGGGTGTGCCCTGTCTGAAGGGGATACTCCTTGGCTCACAAGAGTATGGAGTCAATGTTGTTAAATATCCTGATTTATTAAAAGAAGTCATTCTATTTTTTTATTTGATAGCTCCCAATTTTTAAATGTTGACAACAAATTTTAAAAATACAGCTGTGTGAGTCAGTATTGGATGGCTCAAGTGAAACCTGCCTGCAATGCAAATGTCTTCCACCTGTGGGGTGCCATTGACAAAAACCCAAAAACTAATCAAACATAGACACAAAAAATATTCAAGGAATAGTAAAATAAGATTATGTTAGGGGCCCAAGCGTGGTGGCTCATGCTTGTAATTCTAGCACTCTGTGAGGCCAAAGCAGGTGGATCTCCTGAGCTCAGGAATTCAAGACCTGTCACAAACCAGCGCAGGGAAGGGGAGCAAACCAGAGTGGAATTGGTGGGGACTGAGAAAAATATGGCACAAGAGAAGACACAGAGACAAAAGATGAGGTCGGAAGGTCTGACTGAGCTGATGGCTGCAGCCAGCACCAAAGCACAAAATCAGCTTTATTTTTTTTACAATTAATTATTTTTTATTAAATCTAAGGTGGCCAGACATCCTGTTTTTGGCGGGACAGTCCCAATTTTTAACAATTTGTCCAGCATCCTGCAGCATTTTTAAAAAGTCCCGATTTTTGGAAAGAATGCACGACAAGTTAGGGAACAGCAGGAGAATGGGAAGGGAATATACGGGTTTCAGCTGCTGAAAAGGTTAATGTAACTCCAATTGGAAATGAAAAGGCTAATGTAAACTCTCTACTCCCCTCCTGGGCAAGGTATCAGAAGGAGACTGGCTCTCTCCCTTGCTTCTAAGCAAGGACAATTAACTTAGAAGGAGCCAAAGTGTCTGGAACAAACAAGTAGCCCCCGCCCCGCCCCCCACCCCAGAGTAAGGTGACCAGATGTCCTGCTTTTGGCAGGACAGTCCTGATTTTTAACAATTTGTCCTGCATCCTGTGGTGTTTTTAAAAAGCCCCAATTTTTGGAAAGAACACACGACAAGCTAGGGAACACAGGAGAACAGGAAAGGAATATACGGTTTTCGACTGCCATGTGGCTATTTTGCCAGGACATGCGTCATATTATTTTTGTTAATTTTATAATGTTAAACTTTAATAATAACAAATACTTGTTGAAAACTGATGATCGAGAACTGCTTATCAAAGTTTGCATTGTTGTCATCCCCCCACCAATCTGGTCACCTTAATTAAATCCTAACTTTGTACATTGATGCATTTATGGGGTTCAGGGTACTGCTTTGATATACAATGTGAAATGTCTACATTGAACCAGTAACACATCCTTTACAATTACACTCTTTTCTTATCTGTACAGGATTGCCTAGAAGGAAGTAGCATAAACTAAAGGCATATTTTTGGTCTTACAGCATGACTGGAAAATGTAAAAGACTTGAGTTAAGACAAATCATCTTGTTAATGGTTACTCATCTTCGTTAACATATGACAAGAAGCAAGCAGGGAAAGATCATAAAGATCTTTGCGTAATTCTTGAAAATTAACTAGACAAAGAAAGAACTATGTGACTTCTGGTAGAGGGAGCATGAAAAAAGGAATATGATTGTTTCTTTTTTTTTTTTGAGACAGAGCCTCAAGCTGTCCCCCAGGGTAGAGTGCTATGGCTTCACTGCTCACAGCAACCTCCAACTCCTGGGCTCAAGCGAGTCTCCTGCCTCCACCTCCCAAGTAGCTGGGACCACAGGTGCCCGCCACAACGCCTGGCTATTTTTTGGTTGCAGCCATTATTGTTGTTTGGCGGGTCTGGGCTGGATTCGAACCTGCCACCTTAGGCGCCAAGCCAATATGGTTGTTTCTGACAGAACAGAGAAGAAATAGTTGGGGGTTCAATCCCTGAATGTTCCCCAGGCTATGGGGGCCTTGCTGCCTCACAGCCTGCTGTCCACAGAGACTTATCTGAGCAAGAGTGAGACCCTGTCTCTAAAAATAGCCAGGGACTGTGGTTGGCACTGAGGCAAGAAAGTAAAAGCCGAACTAAAAGAATCTGTCCTAGCTGCCCTGTGTAGGCCTCAGCCGAGCTGCAGGCGTTTCTGTTGTCTGTACGTTTCTTCCTTGACATATGCAGGGTCTAGATTGTAACCTAGTAACTCTCCTGGACTTCCATTGCCTTTGAGAGCAGGTGATCGAACCGGTCTTAAGAACATGGGCGAATCTGACCTTCTCCCTTGAGCCCGGGACCTTGAGGATGATATCATGTTATCTTTCCTTTTATAGGCAAAAGATAACTGCCAAGAAGGAAAGAAATGTATGACACACTACTCCCTGGGAACATGGCCTCTAGTATAGGGTGACCAGACATCCTGCTTTTTAACAATTTGTCCCACATCCTGTGGTGTTTTTAAAAAGTCCCAATTTTTGGAAAGTGTTAGGTCTGAAAAATTATTCTCCCAAATAGCCCAAACAGACGAATCCGAGACACGCTCCGATGTAAAAAGCACAAGATGAGTTTATTCAGTTACCCCCTGGCTGGAATAAACCCGCTTCCTCTAATCAACTGGTGCCTGGAGTCTTCTGTCTGCATCGGTTTCCTACTACAGCACCTATAGTCTCAGCTACTTGGGAGGCTGAGGTAAGCGGGTAGCTTGAGCCAACTTGAGCTCAAGTTATAGTTGAACCCTTCACCCAGGGTGTGTCCTGTACACTATAACAATTCCTAAAATATGTAGAATAAACCAAGCACACAAAGAACAAATGCAAATGCATGAAAGGAACAAAGAGCACCACTTGCAAAAAGCAAATATATTTTCTGCAATAGCATACTGTATATATTATGATGGCAATTATAGAAAAAGCCAGAAAAAGTTTGGGGACAGATTATTTAAATTTTTTGGTTTTTTAAAAGATTATAATTAATATATCCAATTATTAATTTAGAAAATTTTCATGTAGTGTGGAAATTAGTTTAAGTTAATATATTAACTTTTCTTCTATCAAAGTGCAAGATATCAATAAAGATAGTGTTACACAGTATAGTTTAAGTTAATATATTAACTTTTTCCTTATTAAAAAAGTGCTAATATCAATAGAGGTAGTATTATACATCCAAGCAGCACAGATCAGAGAAGGGGGAAAAATAGCTTTTTCCGGAGCGTGAAAGTGGGCTGTGGCATCTGCTTCCCCAGGCGTTTTCTGTCATCCTTGCTGCTCACTTCATAGTTGACTTCTGTCAGGATGGTGAGAATATCATCACCTCTGAAAAACATCATGTAACACTGTGACCATCCAGGAGGGAAAAACAACTGATGAGCTGACTCCTCTGCTCTGCTCAGTGACAGTTCTGTCATTTCTGTCACTCCTTCTCCCAAAACATCAGTCATTTGGACCATAAGTTGCTAAGCCAAGACCTACCCCAGGTTTCTGATGAATTAGTTTTCCCAAGCACTTCGTAAGTTGCCTTTGGTTTGTGCGGGATCCTGTTGACCATCGTAACCTCACTGGCAATGCTAAGTTTGGTTTCTTTCCCTCTCAACATGTGTGTATGTCCCACTGTTCTATGTCCTATGTCACTTGGCCCCTACAAATTGACATTGCTTCTGTGGATTTAGCTATTTATTATTTACTTATTTATTGAGATAGTCTCACACTATTGCTCCAGGCTAGAGTGCTATGAATTCCTAACTCACAGCAACCTTAAACTCTTGGCCTCAAGTGATCCTTTTGCCTTAGCTTCCAAGTAGCTGGGACTACAGGCACCCACCACAAGGCTCAGCTAATTTCTCTATTTTTAATAGAGAGGGGTCTCACTCTTAGGCTGGTCTCAAACTCCTGAGCTCAAGCAGTCCACTGGCCTCCCAGAATGCTAGGAATACAGGCATGAGCCACCTCACCTGGCCTGTGGATTTATCTTTGATGCAAGTAAGCTTTCACTAAGTGAAGGCTGAATGCCTCCCGAAGCTCCCTCCACTTTCTTCTCACCAAGGACTCCTACCATTTCTGTTGGGCCACCTTTTCATCTACCTAGCTAGCAGCCAGCACCCCAAACCTGACAGGATTCACGGTTCTAGTTACAAAATGAAAACATCCCATTGAAGTTATGGTTCCCTCTTACATAGGGTGGACATAGAGTTTGTGTACAATTTAAAATAGTTTAACAGGCTTGGCACCTATAGCTCAACTGGCTAAGGCGCCAGCCACGTACACCTAAGGTGGCAGGTTCGAGTCCCCAGCCCGGACCCGCCAAACAACAATGA
>NW_003852408.1:29781396-29787761 GCF_000181295.1 Otolemur garnettii
AAAAAAAAAAAAAAAAAATAGTTTAACATAGTAAATTGCACACGAACTTTATGGACACCCTGTACATACCATGAGAGATTCTCACTCTTCATACACTCAAAACATAATGAGATACAGAGCTGGAATGAACCTGAGAAGATTCCTTGTGACACATCTGTCAGCTATGTGTGCGTTTGGGTGAACTGTGACATATGAAATCATAAAATTAAAGGAAGCATATGATATAATAAATGAGGGAAGTGTATTTTTCCACAATTTTTGGCTTCAAAGCAGGCTAAATTAGTCAAAATACCAAAAGATTCCTACTCTTTGCCACCTAGCTCTCACAATATACCAGCAGGGTGTGGAATTCAGGCTGTGAGATGGCAGGGCCCCACAGCCTGGGGAGATGTTCAGGAAATAACCCCCAGCTGCTTCTCTTCCTTTAACAAACATTCTTTTCTCCTTTACCAGAAGTCATGTAGTTCATGCATGCTTTCCATATTATCAGCAAGCACACAGTCTATCCTCAAAGTTAATCTTTACCCCAGGTGTTAAGATTTACTTTGATTAGATACTATATTAATAAAGCTGTTTCCGCAATTCAGTGCTGGCTGGAGTCTTGGCTGCTCCAACCTCCCTGATCCCATCTTTGTCTCTCGTGCCTTTCTTTCTCATTCCCCATCATTCCCACTCAAGTTATTTCTCCTTCCCCTCCCTGGTTTGCAAAAGAGGGTTTGAGGTTGGTTACCTATTACAGAACTGTTGACCACACATGGTGGTTCAAGTCTGTAATCCTTGCACTTTGGAAGGCAAGGACCGAGGCAGGAGGATGGCATGAGCCCAGGAGTGTGAGATCACAGTGAGCTATGATGATGCCACTGCACTCTAGCCTGGGTAACAGAGCAAGATCCTATCTTTAAAAAGAAAAAAGAAAACTTTTGACAGCACTACAGGAAGTTAAACATCAAAATGGATTGCCATCTTCTTAGAAGATTTCTGAAACTAGTTCAGTTGGTGGCTCAGTCATATTTCTGCCTAAGCACAGAGCTGGGCTATATGACTTTACTGTCCTTTATAGCTATGTGATTCTGATCATTCTTAAGGTACTTGAATAAAGCAAAAACATATATCAGTTTTTCCACCTACAAACTAGAAATGTTAACACTTCCCATTCTCCCACTTTTCAGCTGACTTAGGAAGTGTAGCTATGTGACCCACAGCTCCCCGGACACTTCTCTAATCTGTTAATATAGCTTCATCCATGAATCCCTTTCTACGGGGCTATGAATATGGATATATAGTAGTGGTGACAGGGAAGGGGCCAGATAGTACAACACGGAGGAGGGCTGGGTAGGCAGGACTTACCGAGGACATCTTTCTCTCAGGCTCTGGCAAAGTGACTGAATATACCAGGTCCCCTCTGCAGGACTCCGGTAGGAAACATAGTTGTTCACAGTAGCCATTCCCAGCAGGAAGTCAGCATCATCTGGGATATATTTATTTTGGAATGCTACATCCATTTCCAAATAGGCCTCGTGCTGCTCTGAGTCAGTCTCAACACATATGCCTTTCTGGTAATTATCCCCTTGACAAGCCTGAATAAAAAAGACTTTGGGTTTTCCAGCAAGGGAAGGGCATCTTGAACCAGTGAAAAAAGAGGTCAGCTCATAGATGCGGGCTTCCTCTCCATCGATGCCATAGATGATGCCCTTGTCTCCATGGGAGAGAATACAGCAGATGAAGCAGTCCTTGTCACTGTGGTTCATGCTTTGGTAGGATTTCAGAACCTCACAGATTTGTTTTGCTGTTTGGTCTTCATACAGTACCACCTCAAAATGAAGCTCACTAAAGGTTTTGTTCAAAGCCTCTGAAGAGAGAAATTTTAGAAGTCAGTTATAACATGATAATTCCCAGAGCACAGCCTTGAGCTGGAGAGAACAGTGGTCTTATCACTGAAAGATGATAAGATAGATAACAATTTGAATCAGAGACCCTGGGCAGTAACTCATGCCTAAAATCCCAGCATTTTGGGAAGCAGAGGCAGGAGGACTACTTGAGACCAGGAGTTCCAGACCAGCCCGGGGAACATAGTGAGATCTCATCTTCATAATAAATAAAAAGATTAGCCAGTCGTGGTGGCACATTCCTGTAGCCCCAGCAACTGAGGAGGCTGAGGCAGGAGAATTACTTGAACCCAGGAATTCAAGACTGCAGTGAACTATGATACTACTACTCACTGCACTCCAGGCTTGGCAACAGAGCAAGACCCTATCTCTAAAGAAAGTATTTAAACCAGAAATTAATGAACAAGACCCTCTATATTATTATAGTAGCTGAATTCTATAGGCTTCTACTATTTATTGCCACCAGGTGAAAACATTCCCAAATCTTGAGGCAAATGAGAAAGGAGAGAGTGTTAATGGTTAGAGAGCTAGTTTACAAGATGGGTAAACTATGACTTAGGCTTACTATTAAACCAATGTAATAGATGACTATATTACTTACATAATCAGAAAAAGTGTTTTTAATAAAAGATTGCTATTGCTATTTATGGGGAGCTTACCATTTCCTCAGGAGACTCCCCCAGATGTAATTATCTGCAGATCTTTTAGCTGGGCTTTCAGCTTCTCCAGAGGAGAATCCACATCTGCTACAGTTTTTAAAACAAAGCTGGGATAGAGATCTGACTTAATACCACCAGTTGGTGGAATTTTCTTTAATCTCTATATCCTCAGTGAGATGCTCCACTGCTACCTTTGCTGGGCCTGATATCCCCACATGTAGAGACTCTCTGGTTCAATTTCATGAGAAAATAAACTTCCTGTTCCTTATCATAGTAGAATAGGTATAGTTGTTGGCTCTATGAGATAAGGGTATGGATCTGAGGGTATCATTGTGCCCAATATAGGCTTTCAAAGAATCTTCCTATTTTCAGTTTATCGCCTCACCTACACTTTGTACTTCTAATTCCTAAAGTTTTCCAGCATTCTGTGGGATAAATGAGTCTGTGGCTTTTCTATGTTCTCTTCTGTAATCAAATAAGATTGTAGCTTTCTCTGTTCCAAGTCAATCATGTCTCCTGCTTTATTTCAATGCCTCAAAATTGTCTGAAACATGAGATTAGCTATTGTCTCTATTCCTGTGGTATAATTCCTGGAATTTCCTTTTTTAGTTTTTCCTATTTATTAATTCTTGAGACAGAGTCTCACTCTGTCACCCTTGGTAGAATGCTATAGTGTCCCAGCCCACAGCAACCTCAAACTCTCGGGCTTAAGCAATCCTCCTGTCTCAAACTCCTGAGTAGCTGGGACTACCGGCGCCCACCACCACGCCCAGTTCATTTTTCTATTTTTAGTAGAGACAGGATCTCGCTCTTGCTCAGGCTGGTCTCAAACTCCTGACCTCAAGCAATCCACCCATCTAGGCTTCTCAGAGTGCTAAGATTACAGGCATGAGCCACTGCACCCACCCTCTTTTTTAGTTTTTCTCTAGCATTTTGTCCCTGTCAGCATATCAGTGCTCACTATAAATCAGTCCAGAGCTCATCTAGCATTAGGCATAGAGAAAAATAACTGCACTGCAATGGACCCTTGTTGATTTAGAAGAACTCTGGCAAGACTAATCTAGTACTGTGGTTCTGGAGGAAAATTCTGATTCTTTCAAAAGTGTGATATGTTAATGGGAAAAAAAAAAAACACGGTTATAAAGTAGTCTGCAAAGCCCTGGAGCAGAATGGAGTTGGGGGGACACATCTCAGAAGAAATGACTCACAAGGCTGCATCTCCTACTTCTACTCATTTAGCATCGAGTACAAGAACAGGAACAGAAAAGTAGTCCATGCAAGCTCAAATGCCAGCCAGAGACTGGAGGATCATGGGCCAGAAAACCAAAAATGAATGGCCAGAAATAGAATCAAATAAATCAAATTTTAACTGAAATTCTTAAATATTTAATGAATAAAAATTAAAGGCCTGAAGGTTTTTTTAATACCAAGTGCATGATGACAAATGACACAGTGAATGGGCTTAAGCTCTGTGGCTTTTTAAAACCTTAGAATAGGTTTGCTTAAATAATCAAATCAAATGTTAACAGGAACCATAAGAGTCTTGCTAATTATAATCCATCTACACTAATTTTCTAATCAATCCACTTATAAAATAGTCAACTGCTGATGCCGTGTGTCATAAATACTATTTTCAAAAATTCTTTGTTCGAATCAAAATTATTAGTATCTCCATGGTTGGGCGAGATGATTTTTACTATTATTTTTAGTTGAAGTCCTTTTTTATATTGACACAACACAAGTTATGTTTTGATTCAACTTGTACATTCTCAATCTTAGCTTAAGTAGGCTGAACAAAAGAAATTTCTGGCTAGTTTTAACACTGGAAAATGTTATTTAAGAATCCACAATTTCTACCAGGGATTCTACTACAAAACTCTTAGAAGTGATCAAGGAATACAGCAGCATCTCAGGTTACAAAATCAACACTCATAAAATCGGTAGCCTTTATATATACCAACAATAGTCAAGGTAAAAAAGTAGTCAAGGACTCTATTCCATTCACAGTAGTGCCAAAGAAGATGAAATATCTGGACGTTTACCTAACAAAAGACGTGAAAGATCTCTATAAAGAGAACTATGAAACTCTAAGAAAAGAAATAGCTGAAGATGTTAACAAATGGAAAAACATACCATGCTCATGGCTTGGAAGAATCAACATTGTTAAAATGTCCATATTACCCAAAGCAATATACAATTTTAAGGCAATCCCTATTAAAGCTCCACTGTCATACTTTAAAGATCTCGAAAAAATAATACTTTGTTTTATATGGAATCAGAAAAAACCTTGAATTGCCAAGATATTACTCAGAAATAAAAACAAATCAGGAGGAATCATGCTACCAGACCTCAGATTATACTATGAATCGATAGTGATCAAAACTGCATGGTACTGGCACAAAAACAGAGCGGTAGATGCATGGAACTGAATAGAGAACCAAGAGATGAACCCAGCTACTTAACCGTTATTTGTTCTTCAATAAGACAATTAAAAACATTCAGCGGGGAAAAGATTCCCTATTTAACAAATGGTGCTGGGTGAACTGGCTGGCAACCTCTAGAACACTGAAACTGGACCCATACCTTTCACCATTAAGTAAGATAGAGTCTCACTGGATTAAAAGATTTAAACTTAAGACATGAAACTATAAAAATACTAGAAGAAAGTGCAGGGAAAACACTTGAGGAGTTAAGACTATGACTCGAAAAAAATAAAAATTAATGGCCGGGCGCAGTGGCTCACGCCTGTAATCCTAGCACTGTGGGAGGCTGAGCTCATGAGTTCCAGACCAGCCTAAGCCAGAGGGAGACCTCATCTCTAAAAATAGCCAGGCATTGTGGCAGGTGCCTATAGTCCCAGCTGCTAGGGAGGCTGAGGCAAGAGAATCACTTGGCCCAAGAGTTTGAGGTTGCTGTGAGCTGTGATGCCAGCGCACTCTACCAAGTATGGCAAAGTAAGATTCTGTCTCAAAAAATAAATAAATAAGTAAAAATTTAAAATAAACAAATAAGGTATGAAAAATATTTCACTTCTCTCTTGTGGATTCTACTGTACCTGCATCCAGGTGTGTTCCATTTCGATCTTTCATTCTCTGAAGTTTTTCCACTTTTCTTCGTGCTATGCTAAAATCATAATTGTTGAAGATCAAACAGTATCCGCGAGGTCTGCTTTTCATTGGATAAACTTTGTCAGATGCCTGAAAAACAGAAAGTCAACACAGGAGCTGATTCTATGGTTCACACACTTGAGATGTGGGCAAACAGATCCCCAGTAAGAGGTTAGTCCTAAGCCAGAGAGGGAAGCAAGAACGCTGGCCACTGCCCCACCCCACCATGGGATCATCCCCTGAAGAAGTGTTCCCCCCCATTCCACTCACACGGGATCCCTCAGACCTCCACCCTGTAGTTATCTGTAAAGTCAGTGTCCCAATACTTGGGACCCCTGAGCACTTTGCACATATGTTAATATTGTCATAATACTGTGTGATTAGCATTTGTTCTCGTTTCTGCTTCCCTTACCATAAAGAAGACTCCTGGAGGCAGATAACACCCGTGCCAGGCACTAGGATGCCCTAACCTGTGAGAACTTGACCAAGAGGTCCTGAATGAGTGAACATCTTTGGGTTGGCCCTCCAGGACCTTGCAGGTCTCTTGGCTATCCACTCAACTGATCTGTGCATCTCAGCCAATAGCTCAGGGCCTGCCCTTCATGCATAACACAGTGTAGTTCCAAGACGTTTAAATCTTTTTTTTTCTTTTTTTTTTTTTTTTGAGACAGAGCCTCAAGCTGTCCCCCTGGGTAGAGTGTCGTGGCATTACA
>NW_003852408.1:29787933-29790208 GCF_000181295.1 Otolemur garnettii
GCTATTTTTTGGTTGCAGCCGTCATTGTTGTTTGGCGGGTCCGGGCTGGGGATTCGAACCCGCCACCTTAGGTGTACGTGGCTGGCGGCTTAGCCGGTTGAGCTATAGGCGCCGAGCCAAGACGTTTAAATCTAATGTTACAATCCAGCTCTCAGGAACACTGGCTGGTGGGCAGGTCTTGGCTATGCTGTAGGTTACAACGTCCAGACTACAGTAGCTGATAGCTCTAGCCACAGGTGGCCCTGTGTCCTGTTTATTTCCTAGGGCTATTTCAGTGCTGAGATACTCAGCATTTAAGTGGAAGTCTGACAGCCCCTTGAGGGACAGAGAAAAGCACCAAGCTAGGAGGCCAAATTCCTGGCTCTGCTACTTCATAACCTTCAGACTTTCAGCAAGTAATGTAGGATCTTAGTACTAAAATATTATGTATTTTGTTAAGTACATACTAAGTATATTAAGGATTTACTGTTTACTATTATGTATGTTAAGTACTTGCCAAGTACAATAAGTGTGTTATTTACTAAGTTGAAATACTAAAATTCACCAAGATATTGAGACTTGGTATCTCTAGGTATTCAAAGGGGGCAATGTGCACTGCTTACAAAAAGCCACATTACTTTGGTTAATCCTTGACTTTCAGACAGAGGGGTCTGGTAATTTTCCCAGAAGTCCATAGCAGGGAGTAGCTTCTCTCAAGCCTAATTCACACATTCAGGGTTTCCTCTGCTTTCTGCCATAGGAGCAGGGGAGAAGGGAGGGAAGTGAATGAGATAATACATATTTAGCGGACTGCTGAAGGTTGCATAAACAGAAGGCATTTTGTCCAGAAAGGAAGTTTTTCTGGTTCATGGAGAGGGGAACACAGAGACAGCTAGATCATGAGAGTATACTGCTCACATTCCCAAGGGGAAAGATTTTTGAAATGTCAAGCAAAAAGAAAGGCTTTGCTTTTCTAATTCTGCTAGACTCCTCTCCTACTGAGGCTGATACGGCCGCTAGATTAGGGAGGAGGCATGGACCCCTCTGCTCCCCAGCACCTAGAATAACTAGTACTATTCCAACACCTTTGCTTTAGTTTTTTGTTTGTTTGTTTCTATTTATTTATTTATTGTGATAAAATCTCAGTTTTTCACCCTCAGTAGAGTGCTATGACATCATAGCTTACAGCAACTTCAAACTCTTGGGCTCACGAAATTCTCTTGCCTCAGCCTCCTGAGTAGCTCAGACTACAGGCACCAGCCACAACACCCGGCTATTTTTAGAGACAGGGTCTTGCTCTGGCTCAGGCTGGTCTCCAACCTGTGAGCTCAGGCCATCCACCCGCCTTGGTCTCCCAGAGTGCTGGGATTACAGGCGTGAGCCACCATGCCCAGCCTTTCACTTTGGTTTTAAAATAATAATAAAAAAAATTAATGTATAGGAAACTACAGAGGACACATTTTAGAAATTGTCACTTTTATAGGGCAGCACCTGTGGCTCAAAGGGTAGGGCACCAGTCCCATATGCCAGAGGTGGCAGGTTCAAACCCAGCCCTGGCCAAAAACGGCAAACCTCCCCCCCAAAAAAAGAAATTGTCACTTTTTAAACTTAATCTTTTTGTAAATTTTTTCTACAGTTCTCGAAACTAAGGAGTATTCTGCCCCTTACTGGTTTCTCTGGCAGCTTGAAAAAAAAAAAAAGCTACCAAATACAATGACTAGAATCTGCAACGCAAAGGGAAAGCGGATTCAGAGGTTTCACGTACCTGTGACGCACTGTCTTGTTCTCTTGGACAGTCCGAGATTGCCAGCATTCTGAGTGAGTCTTCCCCTACAAACAATGGAGACACACATCTAGAGTGAGACACCGCAGGAAAGGTACCTTGGTAAAGAAATCCTGAGCATCTAGGAAAACATGAGGTCCCCTTTAAAATGAAAATTTACAGACTGCCTTGGACATCATCCCTGTCGGTCCACAGAGATTCTGCAGGCAAGGCAATTAACACGCTTCTCAAACACGAGATCAAATTGTCTCGTTGCCAAAGGGAAAAACACACCAAGTAGTGCTATCATTCTGTACTCCTCCACATGGCCAGGCTGAATTTCGTAGTATTTGTGAGATATTGATTAATAAAGCCCTTAGGTCAGGATGATTTACTGATTGAGAAATACTTTACTCCTTGGGAGGAGGAAGGGGCATTGTCGAGATCTCAACTAATGTGTACGATGTGAGGGTGTTCAGCACGCCCTGGGTGAAGGGCTCAACTACAACTTGAACATTACCTTAGAAATGAAAA
>NW_003852408.1:29790481-29799082 GCF_000181295.1 Otolemur garnettii
AAATGAAAACAATGGAACAGAAACATTTGCGCCCTTACATTAATCTGAAATTAAAAAAAAAAATACTTTACTCCTTAAAGTCTTGGGCTCAAGCAGGCCAGGGAACAGGGAAAGACTGGCTTCATGGACATTACTCAGATTTAATCTTTCAAGGAAGGTGATCCACAAAGAGCCAGGGTGAAAAAAAAAACAATGGAAATGGAATTTAAAATTATCCTCAGTGAGTACATGCACTTTTTATAATAAGAAAGAATATTTGATTAATCAAAATGTTGAAGGAGATCCTTGGGAGTTCCTTCTCCTGGTTCAGCCGAGCTCACTCAGGTAGAGAAAGAGAAAGAGGAAATTGAAAGGAGTGTCTGAGTGTTGAAACCATTGAAAGAGGAAATAACTTCCAAGGACGTTTTGAAAAATAATTTGAATCCAGCTCCCCAGTGCACAATACAGGCAGCATGGGAGAAGGGACAAAAATCCCACACAGAAAAAAATTGAGTATTTCTTACTAGTTGTGCACCTATTTCAAACTTTGCAGCCTGGGGCTGCAGAGTCCATGCCTTTTGACAACCCTTTCTACCCCTTTCAAAGTGTAGAGAAGGTAACCATGAGTCCCCACTGCAAACGGTCCTGCTGATATTAGGAGAGCAGGTCCAGCAAGATCTGGATGCAGCTGGAAGGTTGTGGGGAGGAACCATGAGGACAGCAGCAGTAAATTAATGAAATGGGTCTTCAAAACATTTCTCCAAATAGTACCATTTGAAAATTCTTCTGTACTTCTTTCAAAGCTCAATCTTCTCCCTGAATTGAAAGAGAACACCCCCCCACACACAAGATATCTGATTAGAAGCAGTTGTGACACGGGAGGATTTGTCAAAATCAGAATACATGTGGCGGACTCGCCGCTGGCAGGTTGCTCATACCTCTGCTTAATTCCTCATAATCAGTGATTTTCTTCAGCAGGCTCCTGTTGATTTGGCTACAGATTCTTTTCAGAAGATCCAAGTTTCCTTCCCCCAGGATGACCCTCTTCTCCATTTCTATGAAAATATCAAGCAAGGTCTAGGAGGAAGAGAAAGTTGGAAGAGTGGATTGAGCCACATTCATTTTCAGATTAGATCCCTTTTTTTTTTTTTCTTCTACTTTCTCCAAACTAAGGGCCGGCCCTCACTTCCCAAGCCTGAGAATTCACGTAGCAGGCGGACTACTGACAGGTGGTTCTTTTTCCTGGCCCAGGAAGACAGAGGTGAGAGGATAGAGGAGAAGCCAGTGTCTGTCCCCAAGCCCTGTGGTCAAACTGCCTATGGAGGCCAGCAGTGAGGATGCATGACTGAGACATACCACCCAGTCACCATGGTGACAGCCTGGGGACCTCTTCACACCCCAACACTGCATCTGGCACCTGCTCCCCTCCAGACCTGCATTCACAGATACACACAGACACACAGGATACACAGACACATATACACACACCGCACACAACACAGAGACACACACAACATACAGTCACACAAACATACACACAGACAAAAAGACATATACACATCGCACTCATAGAGAGACACAGAACGCACACAAACGCTTACAAATATGAAGATATGCATACAGGCACACATAAAACACACAGGCATGGAGAGACACATAGACACATATAACACACAGACAGAAACCCAACACTCAGGAACACACACACAAATGCAGAGGCATAAATACAGATGCATGGTGTTAGACTACCCCCCGACACACACAGAGATATACCACACATAGGGAGAGACACAGAAATGGAGATACCCATACAGGACACATAACAACACTCAAAGACACACAGACACATATCACACACAGTACCAGGTTCTAGGTTGCTTCAGGGCTACAAAAGTGGGGCAAACGTGTTACACCCACCCCGACCCTTCTAGGCTCTTCTGGGTCCCGCCTGGCCTGTGCCTGTGCAACCGGCCTCCTCCTCCTGGCTCCTGGCCCTGCCTCACTCCCAGTAATTAACGTGAGCTGCACTTCACAGTATAAAGGAATAGCACCTACAACATGCTGCCTGGCAACTTTCTTCTTCTTTCTGGTTAAAAAGTGAGAATCCAGGTTGCTTTTACCAGAATAAGCCATCTCTTTGGCCTCAGCTATCCCCACTTGCTGATGAACTGTTAGGACTAAATCTTGACAAGACGCCAGGTCTTACCATGTCATCTTCCAGTTTACATTTGGGGATCTCCTTTTTCAAAAAAAATTTAAAAGATCTCAATTCCAGTTTGTCTAGATCTTCTGCTATCTTAAAAAGCATGACCCTGTGATGGGAAATAAAGACACTTCAGAAATGCTTTCTTAAATAACTTCCCATTTGATAAATGGAGTCGCAGTGGATTTGACTCCAATGCCCCCCCTTCAAAATAAAGCCAATTAATGATGTGATTTGTGAGCTGAGCCCTCGGAAAGAGGCTGGATAGTGACACAGAAGTCTGCTGACTCATGCCAAACTACTATCAACTTGTCATGCCCACCCTAACAATTTAAAAGTGTTATCAACTGTTTCTTTCAGTTTATTTCAGTTAAATGAATCTTGTTTTTCCTTTGTCTTTCATTATTAAATCAAGACCTTGTTGCAATTTAAAAAAAAAAAAAAGCTTTGCCTTTTGGAAATTATGCTTTTCAAAATGCAAATTGGATCATCACATCCCTAAGGAAACCAGTCAGTCGTTACCTTCAGGAAGGCCAGACATTAGGTCCAGGAATAGAAAGACCACAAACACAGGCTCACCACAGCCCTCGCAACCAGCACCATTAAAGGGCCAGAAGCCCAGACATACCCAGCAGCTCTGCCCTCTCACTCCTTTATGCTGAGTCCCCACACCCTATCTACAGACACCCTCTCACCTACCCACAGCCCAGGCCCTGCCTCAGTGTCCCCAGGGCCACATTCACTCCACTGTGCTTGAGTATCACTGGAAAGATACCATGCATGATATAATTCTGTTTATGAAAGTGCCCAAGTTCCATGATAGCTTGGGTCTCTGCCCTTTAATTTTTAATTTTTTTTGGTGGGGGGACAGGTGTCTCTCTCTGTTGGTGTCAAATGGAGTGAAGTGGTGGGATCATAGCTTACCTCAGCCTCAAACTCCTGGGCTCAAGTGATCCTCTTGTCTCAGTTTCCCTAGTAGCTGAGACTACAAGTGCAGGACCTGATGCCTGGCTAATTTGTTTTTTTTAAGAGATGGGGTCTTGCTATATTGCCCAGGATGGTCTCAAATTCCTACCTGTGCCACTCAAAGTGGGTTGGATTACAGGCATGAGCCCCTTTTTATTTTCATAAACCCAAACCAGGCAAGGTGGCTCATGCCTGTAATCCCAGCACTCTGGGAGGCTGAGGCAGATGGATTACCTGAGATCAGGAGTTCCAGACCAGCCTGAGCCAGAGTGAGACCCCATCTCTAAAAATAGAGGCCACTGTGGCTTGGCATCTATAGTCCCAGCTACTCACGAGGCTGAGGCAAGAGAATCGCTTGTGCCCAAGAGTTTGAGGTTGCTGTGGGCTGTGATGCCACAACACCCTACCAAGGGTGACAAAGTGACACACTATCTCAAAAATAAAAAATTATTTTCATAAACCCAGAGGGCTGTGAGGTACAGTGTTTAAGTATGGGGTGCCCAGCCTGTTGGTATCAGAACCTTGGTTCCATAGTCTTTGAGCTAGGTGACTTTAGACATGCCACCCATTTTTCAGACAGAAGAGAAATATCTATCTCCATCCTAGGACAGTGTGAAGTGCTGAAGGAATACGTCCATATGAAGTACTTAAACCAGTGTTCAGTAAGACATAGACACTATTATTTTCTAATCCACACCTGGCAAAGTTAATTCAACTCTTCAAATATACTTATTAGGCTCGGCGCCTATAGCTCAACCGGCTAGGGCGCCAGCCACGTACACCTAAGGTGGCGGGTTCAAATCCCCAGCCCGGACCCGCCAAACAACAATGACGGCTGCAACCAAAAAATAGCCGGGCGTTGTGGCGGGCGCCTGTGGTCCCAGCTACTTGGGAGGCGGAGGCAGGAGACTCGCTTGAGCCCAGGAGTTGGAGGTTGCTGTGAGCTGTGAAGCCATGGCACTCTACCCAGGGGGACAGCTTGAGGCTCTGTCTCAAAAAAAAAAAAAAAAAAAAAAATACTTATTAAATAGGTTAGGCGAACAAAGGAATATTTCATAAATCAGCAGCAAACCTTTCAATACTATGGTATAAGGAAAAGTGAAGGTAACACAAAACATGTCAACTTCAAGACAAAATTAGAAAATTTCGATTCTGAAAATAAAAATAGTATATAAATAGAAATTATCAGTATTATTATCTGTCTCATCCTTCTTTTTAGGGAATCCCTACCCTAGAAGTATTTCTCTAAAACTTTCAGTCTGGCCAAGATCAGATCCAGTCAAAAGCTACTCTAACAGTTTTAACTTTATTACAGGGCTCTTTGTCTTTTTAGTTTTTCATTATTGAAACTTACAGGCTTTCTGGTGGCCTCATTATCTAGTAATAAACCTGGATAGTGTATAAGATACTTATTTTATAGGTAGCAATTATAATTTGAAAATGAAATGGCTGGTGCCTTCTTATCATTTTAAGTGGCTGCACTAGGGTATTTTTCACCTTTTGGCTAATAGTCAATGATGACTAACAAGTAATAGGTCATGATTATGCCAACCCTTTTGTTCCCAAACCAATGTGCTAAACATTTTAACAGATAGACCCATCCCTTGTCAGGCGACTCTCAGCCTCTGCCTGAAAGGTACAGACTGTCTGGCACTGGCAATTTGCCTCAGCCTAGCTCACCTGGCAGAATTAGAACCTTCTGAGGGCCAAGACAGTGGACACAAGGTGAAATCCCAAGCTTTTCTACTTCGGTGGCTGTGGTTTCTTAGGATTTACTGGAACGTTAATGAATAACTCTCTTGTAAAGACTCACAACTCTAGTAAACCAAAGCTATCCAGTGTACTGGGTTGAATAGTGTCTTCCCCTCTCGCCAAAATGCCATGTCTCCCAAGAACATGAGATTGTGACCTTCTGTGGACATAGGATCTTTGCAGATAAAAATCTTGGTAAGATGAGGCTGTAATTGGATCAGGGAGGACAAACAGACACAGAGAAGAGAACTGGACATGGAGTGGAGTGTTGTGTCTACAAGACAAGGAACAATAAGGACTATTGTAACCATTGGAAACTAGAAGAAAGGCATGGAATGGATTCTTCCTTTTTACTTATTTTTTTCTTTTTGATCAGTTTTCATTTAAATATAGGCTAAGCATCCCTATTCTGAAAATTCAAGATCTGAAATGCTCTAAAATCTGAAATTTTTTTTTTTCTTGAGACAGAGTCTCACTCTGTGCCCTGGGTAGAGTGCCATGACGTCATAGCTCACAGCAACTTCAAACTCCTGAGCTCCAGCTATCCTCTTGCCTCAGCCTCCCAAGTAGCTGGGACTACAGGTGCCCACCACAACACCCAGCTATTTTTAAAGACAAGGTCTCACTTTTGCTCAGGCTGGTCTCAAACCTCTGAGCTCAGGGCAATCCACCTGCCTTGACCTCCCAGAGTGCTGGGATTACAGGCATGAGCCACTGTACCTGGCCAATTTCTCTACTTTTTAAAGCCATCCAGTTTGTATTATAGCACTTCATTATAGCAGCCCTGGAAACTAATACAACCAACATATCTCCTGTCATTTAAAATAAAAATGGTGAAGCCTCAAGTAGGGAGACATATGACAAGGAACATGCCAGACCCGCAGGCCTCTGAAAATAAAAGGAACATTAATAGGTTGGGCTATCAGAGGACAGTGCCCGTCAGCACTGGCCATAAGCCTTTCTCTCTCACCTACCACAGTTGGCAATTTAATGGGCAGAACTAAGGCTTAAGTAGAAGTTTTCTGAAAGAAAAAATACTTTAAGGAGTGTCCAATAACAAGATGTTGAAAGAGTGAAAGTGTTTTTCTTTTTAATGTCTTGTCTTAGAATCATGAAGTTGTAACTGAATGTGTCTTGTTATCTATCACACCTGTGGTCACCCATTCTCCTGGGGGGTGAGAGAAGCTGGGTTTCGTGGCCTGTGACAGGATTGCAAAAGGCACAGCTGTCGTCCTATAGAGCCTTACAATCACAGCACAGCCTGGCTCAGAGGAGCTGAGCAGTGTCTGCAGGCCAGGCCTGGTAGCACACGCCTCATCAGAGAACACTGTCATGAGAGTCTTTTAAGTGCGGAAGAAAAGCCTTTTACCCCAGTGAACATTTCCACAGGCGTCCCCAAGCAGGTGCGAAGCAGCGATGCTTTTCTCATGAATAGGCAAAGTGAGCACATGGCGTGGGCACCAGCAAGGCAGAGGCAGCAAGATGAAAGAGAGAGCGAGAGAGAGAAATTAGAACATTTAGAAAAATTCGATTCTAATTTCATCATACCTTAAATTTCACTTTAGAAAAATAAATTTTTGTCTTAGGATTTCAGTATCTTTTTATCCTGAATTATACATAATATCTCTCAATTTCTTAATCTGGCCACGGTGGGACATCTTCTCAGAGCTTCGGAAATGACCCCCCATAGACAGGCCCTGAGGGGAAAGTGAAAGTTCTCCCCTCCCGGCCGCATAACAGAAACACTGTGCTGGCCCGGAGCACAGAGCACTGAGCAAAATCGTTACAAAGTGGACTAGACAGGTACCAAGGTAACAATGGGGCCCAGGGAAAGTGTCCAGCTTTTCCGTGGTGCCTCAGCACTTTCTTGCCTTGAGACAGGGACACAGATGAGCCCTGGCTGCTTCAGAGCCGCTGGCTGTCCTACTAAAATCCCTGCAACCCCTAACATGGCTTGCATGACAGCTGATCATGACAGTACTGTGCCAGCCAGATTTATTTCACCTGCAAACAAGCAAAGATACAATGTAAAAACTTTGCATGGGCTCGGCACCTATAGCTCAACCGGCTAAGGCACCAGCCACGTACACCTAAGGTGGCGGGTTCAAATCACCAGCCCGGACCCGCCAAACAACAATGACGGCTGCAACCAAAAAATAGCCGGGCGTTGTGGCGGGCGCCTGTGGTCCCAGCTACTTGGGAGGCGGAGGCAGGAGACTCGCTGGAGCCCAGGAGTTGGAGGTTGCTGTGAGCTGTAATGCCACGGCACTCTACCCAGGGGGACAGCTTGAGGCTCTGTCTCAAAAAAAAAAAAAAAAACTTTGCATGACTCATTGGAGTGGGAAGAGATTTATAAGCCTCAGCACAGGGTGGGCACTGTGGCACTAACAAAAGGTTCCTGCAGAAGAGATGCCTGTGCCACGGATGAGCAGGTTGCTCTACTGAGTAACTTCTAATAAACTCACTTCACTCCCCAAATCTCAATTTAGGGGATGCTTTTTCCATCCTCTCCCTGGATTTTCCCCAAACTAGCTCCAGTCAGCCCTGCCCACGAAGGTTTTCTATTCCGCCCCCACTCTCCAGCCCCCACACCGTGGATTTTCTACCCACCTGTAGGCAGAAATTTGAGCTGTGCCCTCTGTTAGTTCTCTCACCATCTCCTCCTTGCTGGTGCCCAGGTATTTAACCAGCAGATCCAGCCTGTCAATTCTGAACAGCAGCTCCTTCAGGAAGGACAGATTGCCTTCCTCCAACATTCTCTTTTCCTGAAGTGTCTGGAATAGTATCAGGGCATCCTCGATGGGTTCCTGCTTCTTTTGCGGGATGTGATCCAGACTAAGGAATTTGAGGGAGGCCAGCTCATCACTGCCTATTTCTTCCGCAATGCGATAGAGAAGTGTGCTGAAAGCCATAGTTGTGAAGAGATATGATGATGTTGTAGTGACCTGGTTAAAATATAAAGTTACATTCAGGTGAGCAAGAAAAGTACCACATGCTGGTTCGTCCCTTCATCAGATGCCACAGCATCTACTTTATGCCAGACATTGTGCTGTGCATATAGGGAAGGGGAAATGAAAACCGCCCAGGACATGTTCCCGCATACTATTTAGGAAGGTGGGTAAAAAATCCAGTGGTCCCGGAGTTGTGACCTGGGTGCAGCAGCCAACTGAGGCTGGGGAAAAGCCTTACCCTATGGAAGGGACCTTTGGGGAGGAAGTGAGGAAGCACAATTCTGGCAAGGAAGAATGTATGCCAAAGTTGAGGGTAAAACTTTTTAGTCAGGTCGGGCAGGCTCAAAGGACGTCAATAAAGTAACCACAAAGGTTGTGGGATGGAGAGTGATGAGACAAAGGGATGGAGCTGTAGCCAGGAACTAAATCACAGAGGCCCTCACCTGTGGGGCAGGGATTTAGGCTTTGTCCTGGAGGAGGTGGAGAACTTCGAAGGAATTGTAAAAACGGGAATGACATCATCTAACTTGGGATTAACAACTACAGCTCTGACAACAGATTGGAAGACTTGGAAGCAGGGGACCTACAAAGACCTATTAGGAGGAGGCGGAGGTTAAGCAGGGGAGGGCAGGAGCAATGAGGTCTGCCTGAAATAACGGCAGTAGGAAGGCCTGGAGCAATACTGTCCCCTCACTGATGCAGGACAGGTGGCTCCCCAGCCAGATCCGTGGAGCTGAGGGGCAGACCTGC
>NW_003852408.1:29799265-29805573 GCF_000181295.1 Otolemur garnettii
TAGGGATTGTAGCCATTCATTTCCTAACAAGTCCCTGCTGAATGTAACTACTGAGTTTCCTCTAAATGTAACTACAGAAGACCCCATGTGACTATATATACCCCTGGACAAAGAGCCTGGAGAGAGACAGAGAGGGGGAGAGAGAGCTTTTCCCAACTTGGTTTGTTTCTCTCTGCCAGGAGTTTTGGGGTTTCTGTATTCTTAAATAAATCCTGTCTTACTACTGATCGGTGGTCCGTGGATTCATTCTTCAAATCACCCAGACCAAGGACCTACTGAAGACAAAATTCCAGTATCATCACCTGCTCAGGAAACTAAGCCTGGAAACTGAACCAGTCAACCCTGACAGCCCTTTCAACCTTTAGATTGTCTAAATCAGGGTATGTGGCCTTTTCACTTGCAAGCATGTTTTTAAAGGAGAGGGCAGTGCTTCAGCAAACTCCAGTTTTCATACCACTGGCCCAGGGTCCTGATTTTCTCTTGAGCCCCAAGGCTCAACCACCCTGAACCGTTTCTCCCCCACCCTTCCTGCTCTGCAGTGAAAGGAGCCCGGGAGCGGTGTTGACGCCCAATCCTTCCTAAGAACTAAACCCAGACTTGGCCGCCTACTGCCGGGGACGCAGCTACTGCCCGGGATGCAGCGGTGCGGAGTTTAGGAGCCGGGTCTGAACCTTTGATCAGACACGACTGTGACACCAGCGCCTGCCGTGGGCGGCTCACTTCCCCAAGGCATTCTTTTCCTGCTCTGTAAAATGGGAAAGAATACCCATCTCCTGAAGTCGTTGTGACTACGTGAGGTAACACCTCGAGTGCATTTAGAGTAAAGCCCAGCCAGCATAGAATGCCAAACAAATATAACCTGCAAGAAGGAAAAGCTCCGCTCGCTCCTCCGTGAGGCCCTCGCCCCACGGTCACAGGACCCTGGGCACTTCTCTCTCGCAGTTTTCCCGTTTGTTCAGCTGAAAGGTGGAAACTGCACTAGAATCAGCGAAGCCTTAGCAGGAGCTCCCTTTCTGATGAGAGGTGGCCCTGGACAGTTGCCACGTGAAAACCTTAAGCTAGAAAACAGTCCCCTTCCCTGGACACTTCCTAACCCTCAAATAATCTTAAGCTATTCAGCCCTGTTTCCTCCTGCGACAGAGCAGAGGGGTCCGGTGCCTCCCGCCTCCCGTGCCCTTAACCTCTGGCATTCTCTAACACTCAGGGCTGAAGATGCAAACCCTGACCCCTAGAAGCAGTGATGGAGCGAGCCGCAGCTCACGCACTTTCTACATCTATTATTTCTAGGCTAAAGTAAAAATACTGTTGAGTTGGACATTCGACTAAATTTTCATATTTTTTAAAAGTGGTCCAAAAGACTTTGAAAACTTTTAGTTCTCCTTTGAAAAACACCTTTCCCCCTCCTGACTACTATAGTTCTGGGTTTTGTTTTGCTGTTTTTGGTTTTTGGGGTTTTTTTGAGACAGAGTCTCACTTTGTTCCCCTCCATAAAGTGGTAGAGTCCCATGTCCTCATAGCTCACAACAACCTCGATCTCTTGGGTTCAATCCTCTTGCCTCAGCCTCCGGAGTATCTGGGACTACAGGCATCACAACGCCTGGTTATTTTTAAAGATAGAGGTCTCATTCCTGCTCAGGCTGGTCTCCCCACTCCTGAGCTCAGGCAATCCACCCCTCTAGGCCTCCCAGAGTGCTAGGATTATAGGCCTGAGCCATGGAGCCCGTCCTCGTGGTTTTGTTTGTAAAAATTGAAAATACATGAATGATGTGGTCCCATCATCATAAGCCCCACACACACATACGCACTGATTTTGTAAAAACTGAAATCAGGTGCCATAGGCAGGTATGTGCATCTGTTGTTGCTGTTTTTCCTTTCATTTTAATGATGAAAATTTACTACCTACGATTAAAATATTCTTCTCTGGTATATTTTTAATGTTTTTAATTTTTAGCATGTGGATATGTCAAAGTTTATTGTAAGCAATCTTCTGTTTCTTTACTATTAAAAAATAACACTGCATAAAATAAAAAATAAATGAATAAATAAAAAAGGTTTGGTGCCTGTGGCTCAAGTGGCTAAGGCGCCAGCCACATACACCTAAGGTGGCGGGTTCGAATCCAGCCCAACCCGCCAAACAATGACGGCTGCAACTAAAAAATAGCCGGGCCTTGTGGTGGGCGCCTATAGTCCCAGCTACTTGGGAGGCTAAGGCAGGAGACTCACTTGAGCCTAGGAGTTGGAGGTTGCTGTGAGCTGTGATGTCACAGCACTCTACCCAGGGGGACAGCTTGAGGCTCTGTCTCAAAAATTAAAAAAAAAAAATAACACTGCATTGACAGGCTTTTTCATTCATCTTGCGCACATCCCAGATTATTCTCTTAGAATAAATTGTTAGAATAATGAGGAAAACCTCTTTCCTCCATTTTGATCTAAAAGTTACATCACTGTTGAGACAGTTTGTAAGTAAGGAAAGTGAGAGACAATGACTCAGAAGGGTACACCCTGCATTAACCTACATCTTTTACTGTAAAAGCAGTCAATTATCATCAAAATATTGCCAGCACCTAACAGCCCACGTTCAAAGGACAACAAATAAAAACTGCTAGACATACAGGAGAACAAACTAGTCAGCCCATTCCTTGAAATAACACCCCACGGAAATACATGTATGCTCAACAGGGCACATCTGTGGAGTCTCACCACAGCATCCTGTGTGACCCTGAACAAACAGACACAACCCTGTGTCCTTCAGTAAAGGAATGGTGAGACAACCTAAAGTGCAGTCTTACTTAGGGATAGTCTGCAGCAGTTGAGAATAATGCACTCTATCTTCTGAAATAGAAATTAAGCTAGTTGCACTAAAACAAAAAATCATACCAGCTATTTTTTTTTTTAAATACCAAAGCAATACAGTAGATTTTCAGAGACTACAGCCATCTATGTAAAAGTAAGAAATAAAAGGGATGGAGGTTCCTCCTCCTGGAAGGAGACATATCAAACTCACTTCACCCCCTGAGGAATGGTGTAGAAAACCAAGGCTTGGCGGGTGAAGGAGTGAGCAAAAGGGATTTGCCTTTTTATATAATGTGTTATGTGAACATCTGCACCTATTATCTGTGAAAATGAAATTACTGTTAAAACGGTAGCTTGGGTGTGTTCTTGGCAGGAAATGAGACCTGGGGGATGGCCAAGGAGGACAACACAGTTCCCCTTCTGCCACCCACCCCTGCAGACAAGAAAACCAGCCTGCGGGAGTAGCACCCTCACACTTGGGCTCTTAAAAGGAAACAAAGCATTAAAATCTAAACGTTAAAAAGAACATAAAACTACTGTTTTCCTAAAGAATAAAAATTTTGCACATGTCTCTCAGAAACTAAAAGATCTAAGAGATTAAATATAGGGAAGACTAAATACAAAGGGTGCAAAAAAAATGTATACACGTTTTAAGAAAGGAAAAAAACAGGCTTGGGCCTGTAGCTCAGTAGTTAGGGGGCCAGCCACCTGCACTGGGGCTGGTGGGTTCGAACCCCACCAGGGCCTGCTAAACAATAACAACAGTAACAACAACAAAAAAAAACACACACAAAAAAACAGCCAGGCGTTGTGGTGGGTGCCTGTAGTCCCAGCTAGTAGGAGGCTGAGGCAAGAGAATTGCTTAAGCCTAAGAGTTTGAGGTTGCTGTGAGCTGTGATGTCACAGGACTCTACCAAGGGTGACATAGTGAGACTCTGTCTCAAAAAAGAAAAAAAAAAAAAAAAAAGAAAGGAGTCCAGGCGTGGTGGCTCACGCCAGTAATCCTAGTACTCTGGGAGGCCAAGGCAGGTGGATAGCTTGAGCTCACCAGTTCCAGACCAGCCTGAGCAAAACTGAGACCCTGTCTCTACTAAAAGTAGAAAAACTGAGACAAGAGGATACCTTGAGCCCAAGAATTGGAGGTTGCTGTGAACTATCATGCCACGGCACTCTACCCAGGGTGACAGCTTGAGACTGTCTCAAAAAAAAAAGGAAAAAACTGTATTACAGGTGTCATACTCAAGTCACATTTGACTTCTGATATTACAAGAGATACAGTCTGCAAGATAGCAAATGTCATTGGAATTTACTGAGTATTACAATTTAATACAGTTTTTCCTGGCTTAAAATGTGTATACCTTTTTTGGCACCCTCTATGTATGGAAGCATTGCTTGAAATTACAAAACAGTAGAAATAATTATTGATCAGTCAAGTTAGGTAAGCCATTAATATTTACTGGAACTCTATCCAGCTATTAGAATAAGAAGAGCAATGTGGTTGAGTAGGTGTGACCTACATAATGTAGGGGTTACTGTACGTATTTATATATTCACAGAAGAGCTCTGACAGAAAGCACACACACGCCACTTCAGGGGAGAGGAACAGCGGAGCTGGCCATGTGTGTGGGAGACCTCGGAGTGGCCGTGACCGTGGGATGTGCTTTATGCTCCAACCTCTTTTATACAGCTCCATCCGGTCTGAATTTTTACCACGTGCATGTGGTACTTTACTTATTCTAAATGTATCTACACCTAAAATAAAATCTCTGTTTAAGGACCCATTTTCATTCAAATGCTGGTTCTGACTTGTACCACCAGGCCAACAGTTTTTAGAATTTTAAACCAATTCTGACCTCTGTTACAATCTCATCTTACAGAATAAAATCAACCAAGGAATCAAATGAAAGCAGGACTTCCTTTTTCTTCCCCACAATTGTTTTCTCCTGAGAATAACAATCTATAGCGTATTCAGTTTAGAAAATACAGAAAAGATAAAAAGGAAAATAGAAATTACTTATAATTCCGCCATCCGAAGGTACACACATAATAATATTCCACTGTCTTTTCTACCAGCTATTATATGCAAATAGAGAGGATATTATCAGCAAGGGCTGTGGGTTGCACT
The DNA here is from genome assembly GCF_000181295.1 of Otolemur garnettii. Classification (NCBI taxonomy): domain Eukaryota; kingdom Metazoa; phylum Chordata; class Mammalia; order Primates; family Galagidae; genus Otolemur; species Otolemur garnettii. The sequence goes on from NW_003852408.1 coordinate 29,804,184, forward strand.
GGTATAGAGGAAAGGGGGAAATTAGAATTCAAACAACTGTATCTTCAACATTTGTTTGAAAAAATTTAATCCTGACTTGAAGGGGTCAGGTTTTTTTAGTTTAGTTTAGTTTTGTTTTGTTTTATTTTGTTTTGTTTTGTTGGCAGAGTCTCACTCTGTTACACTGGGTTGAGTCCCCTGGAATCATTGTAGCTCACAGCAGCCTCAAACTCTTGGTCTTAAGCAATCCTCAGTCTCTTGAGTAGCTGGGATTACAGGCATGTGCCATTACGCCCAGCTAGTTTTTCTAAGTTTTTAGTAGAGACAGGGTCTCATTCTTGCTTAGGCTGGTCTTGAACTCCTGAGCTCAAGCAATCCACCCGCCTCAGTCTCCCAGCATGCTAGGATTATAGGGGACAGCCACATTGCCTGGCCTCTTGTCAGTGCTTTTATCAGTGAAAATTTGGTAGGAAATTTTGGGGAGATCTGATTTACTTATCGAACTTTTATAAATAATTCTTATTTCTACATTTGTTTTTGTTTTAAGACAGTCTCACTCTGTTACCCTGGGTGGAGTGTTATGATGGCATAGCACTCAAACCTCAAATGCTTGGGCTCAAGCAATCCTCCTGCCTCAGCCTCCCAAGTAGCTAGGGCTACAAGTGCCTGCCACAATGCCCAGCTAGTTTTTCTATTTTTAGTAGACACAGGGTTTTGCTCTTGCTCAGGCTAGTCTCCAGAGCTCAAACAATCCACCCAACTCAGCCTCCCAAAGTGCCAGGATTACAGGCGTGAGCCACCATGTCTGGCCTTATTTTTATATTTGGATCAATGAAAGACCTCAAGTTTAAGTGTAAAGACATAATTGCCCTTAGTCATGAAATTGCTGTGCCTCTACTTTTTGTCACCAATAATCTATATTCTAGTGCTTGTGTTTTTTTTTCATCTTGTTTAGGAATGTTGTGAGATTAATGCGCCTCAAAGTCCCACATGATGGGTTGTAAACATTGGGATAAAATTAGTTTTCAGTAGCATAGTTTCATATGCTAAATAAGATAGTATTTTATGTTAGAAATATAAGAAGGCTGGTATTCTACTACCTGTGTGATATATATATTTTTAAAAGCAATTGAGTATACATTTAATCATGGGATACCATAAATATAAGCACCTCTTTAAAGAATCCTTGGTTTCAGGTGTTGATTTATAGACCAGTTTGAGCACATAGTGTTTTGGCAGTTCAGTGCTTTATAAACATTTCTTTCAACAAACTGGTCTTGGGCTCGGCGCCTGTGGCTCAAGCGGCTAAGGCGCCAGCCACACATACACCTGAGCTGGCAGGTTCGAATCCAGCCCAGGCCCGCCAAACAACAATGACGGCAGCAACCAAAAAATAGCCGGGCATTGTGGT
>NW_003852408.1:29807210-29815073 GCF_000181295.1 Otolemur garnettii
GGATGTGAAACCGGTTGAACAAATACTGCAATGACTTGAGAATAAACTGCACAGAACGGGATTAAAATTTTATGCAAATATATTTTCCCTCATATTTGCGGACAACAAATTTCTATAGTATTAATGGACTTTTTTCACTAATAAATACATTTTGAATTTTAAGTTCATCTTGATGTCTTCATTTTTTCTCCTACAATATGGACTTTAATATCTGAGAAGCACTTAATCATATGACCATAATTTACATAACCAGCCCCTGATTTCATTTAGGATGAACTTAAAATGCAAACCTGCAAGTTCACCTCCGATTATTTTCTTAGAATGATTTCCTAAAACTAGTATTCCTGGGTCAAAAAAATAAACTTTTTTCAGGTTCTTATTACAGTATAGCAACACTTGTTCCATAGAGAAAGTGCAGAAAAGTATAAAAATGACTTGAAAATTTGCCATTTAGAAGTAATTCTTTGGTCATATTTTGTGGCTCTTCCCCAATTTTATTCATGTATATAAATGTGTATTTTAAAATGTCGACTATTCTGACATAGAAGACATATATTTTATGTAGTATCTATTAAGAAATAACATCATAGAAATATATTTGTATCATATATTTAATTTTATATAACATATTTATGCCCCCAAAGTATCTAGGTAAAAATTAAATAAATGTTTATATCATGAAATATAAATGTTTACAACCTAGATATTCATATAAACGTATAAATATTTTTTCTTATCTCATTTTAGTGTAAGCCTCTGAAGAAATCGTGATGATTATCCTCATTTAATCACTATGAAAAATCTCAACTTAGAAATAAGCTACTAAGGGAGAACATAAGGCCCTAATTGAAGCATCTCACTTACGGGTTTTAGCAACAGATCCTGTCAAGATTTAGATTTTATTCTACTTGCAGGGGGAAGGCAGTGAAGGAATTTAATGAAGAAAGACATAAAATCATAATATGCTTAGAGATTAAGATTTTTTTAAAGAGAAGGGGAAAAACCCCTTGTGCAAAACCACAAAAACAAGAGTTCTTAAGAAATCCACTATCCTAGAGCCACGGCCAAAGCAGACAACCATATTTCCATAGTATTAACAGACAAAGGAAGGCCTGGAGTCAGGATTTAAACCTCCACAGCCCATCCCAGAACCTCATTCTACTACCACAATTATTTTCAACTGAGGTGCCTGGAAAATTTTTAAAGATCACAAGTCAAGGGCAACACCTGTGGCTCAGTGGGTAGGGCACCGGCCCCATATACCAAGGGTGGCAGGTTCAAACCCGGCCCCAGCCAAACTGCAACAAAAAAATAGCCAGAGGTTGTGGTGAGCCACCTGTAGTACTAGCTACTCCGAGGGCTGAAGCAAGAGAATCACCTAAGCCCAGGATTTGGAGGTTGCTATGAGCTGTGATGCCACAGCACTCTACCAAGGACAATAAAGTAAGACTCTGTCTCTACAGAAAAAAAAAAAAAAGATCACTAGTTAAATTATTTTTGAAAGACATTCAAATACAATGTATTTATAATGTAAGTATATTATTTTGTTTACTCTTTTTTTTTTAAATCAACATAATGTAAGTGTGCTGCTGCGGAAGTTTAACTACAGGTTCAAGTGCAGTGAGATTAAAAAGATTGGAAAACACTACTACTATCTCAGATCCACAATTTCACTGAAAATAAATCCCATCTGATCACAATAGTCATTCTAGCACTGCTTCGGCAGCGTCTGCCTTCTTCAGTGATACAGATAACTACCCCAAAGGGGAAAGGGAAAGCAAAACGTGCATTAACCTTCTAAGACAAAACTCTGCATCTCATCCAAAGCTCAAGAGTATCTGAAAGTTACTCACTCTCAGGCCCACAAGTCTGACAGCCTCACTGACAGAATTCCCACACCTTCCCATCCAGGCTGGCTGCCTGAGACTGTGGGCTCCCCTGAACCTGACAGATGTCCTCATTGCACACAAACACCGTCCACAACAAGGCCGTGCAACCAGAGTGTTCAACCCTGTAAAGGTGTTCAAACCTCAACAAAACATATAATCCTATAATTTTCAAACAGAATAGAATTCATAACTTCACCTACCAATGCTTAATCCCAAGAGTAGCAGTCCCTGATTTTGTGTCTTATTACTTTTTGGACTATTCTATGTTTTTCAAATTCTCAAAAAACAAAATTAGATTACTAGCACCATGCAAGTAGGTATGTGCCCATGCTTGTGTGTGTATATGTCAGTGGATGTGTATGTTAGTGTGTATGTGTGTTGGGTGGGGGGGAATAGCTGTAGCAACAAAGTCAGTTGAGATTCACAGTTTGGCTTCTTATTCGTTGACAGCTTTGGCCAGGATAAGGTGGAAGGCTTTGGAGCATTTCTCCAGGACTGCATTAGTCTAAGCTGGAGAGGCCTTAAGATCTGGCCACAGCAGGGCCTTCCACAGGCAAGGGGCTCAGAGGGACCACTACTTTTCTTGGGTAACTCTCACAGTCTCCCCATCTACGATACAATAAGGAACACCTCCACGGTCCCAAGACAACCAGATTCCACTCTCAACAGCCGAGAAAATTCTAGAAAATTCTAGAATCAAAGGCCTTCCTCCCAAAAGGCCCAGCTGGCCTCACTAAAAAGCCAAATTCTTACCAAAGAAGCATTCACAGTAGTAGTAGCACCACAGGCCTCTTCACCTCCAGTCTGCACATCTAAGACAGGACCGGAAGCCTAATGAGGACTGGGGTGGGGTGGAGGCAGCCCCTGTACTTCCTGTTCCTGCTACAAACAGCTTAGGGAGGAAGTAGACCAGAGTATGAATATCAATTAGTCCCTGTGACTGGGACTCAGAGGTGGGTAGCACAGGGGGCAGGGTGTGGGTGAAGAGCCCGGCCACCTGAGCTTTGCTTCTGCCTGCCTGCCTGCTGATGAGCCATTTTATACTTGAGGCCTCATTTCTACATTCCAAAATGAGGAAGTCAGACTGGAAGATAACTAAGAACCCTCTTTTTCCATATTTTCACATTTTAAAGACTTTTTCTGGGTGCATCATTAAGATTTTAATTTTTTTATTCAATAAATATTGAGTGGGCAGCTCTGAGAGGCCTTGGAGATCAGACTCTACAAGGGCCCTCAGCAAGGTCCCCAGAGTGCCTACTGACCCTGATAGCTAAGTCTCACCGTTTGCTCAAGGATGATCTCCATGGCTTCCATACCATCAGATCCCACAATCATCAGCCTAAAAAACTCCAAAATCAAAGGCCTTCCTCCCAAAAGACCAGGGTGATCTTACCGAAGAGGCAAACCCTGGGGCCCTCCCCATGCCGGGCTCTGGTGAACAACAGTGAACAAACAGACATGAGCTCCCTGCCTTTATACTGTGAGTTAGTCTGAAGTTTTAGAATGTTGAAAGTAGGAAAAGAGGCAGGAGAATTGCCTGACTCAGATTGGCCTAAGCAACATTAGAGATCCATCTCTTTAGGAGGAAAAGAAAAATAAGCATTTCTCTTCTTTGAATCTGCCTATAGTCTGCAAGCTTCACAAGGCTTCCATTGCCCCCAGCTGCCCACCAGTCCCCATAAGGAGGATCAGGCTTATAGAATATTATTTGCAGAGAGCAAGGACCCATCTTATAGCTGAGAAGACTGAAGTATCTGAAAGTGCCTGTTCACCCTAGAGGACGAGGAAGAGGTGACCTTACAATCTCCATGCCCTTAGCTGACATTTGATTCACCCCAGGTAAGTGTTGCCAGTCACATGACAACAGAAGGAAATCCTGTCAGTGGCTGAATCCAGTACCAGGAAGTACATATTCCCCTGCACCCATAAAGCACACCCTCCAGCTTTTGTCCCCCATTTTGTGACTATCTCGGGTCCTAGGCTGAGAGACTCATGAGGGCAGGGACTGCATCTTTCGTGTCAAAGTTCCCAGGACCTGCCACAGGAGCAGCAATGTCTAGAACATACAAAGATAGCCTGCAAATTGACAAGGAAGAAACACTCCTTAGAAGGGCAATGGGCATGTACACGCAGCTCCCTACGGGAGTACTGCAAGCACTAAAGTGTAGGGAGGGTGCCCACACCCTGCACAGTGCAAAGTAAAGCCACGGAGAACCCACTTGATCCCTACTGGACTGGCAAAGGTTTGCAAGTAAGGTCAGCTACGGATTGGATTGGCGGGCAGCTAGGGCAAGGGAAGCCTCACGGAGGCAAGTGAGCCCGGCTGGGTCTGATCAAGCAGCCACATACCTCACAGCCAGCAACTCTCAGTGTCCGCGTAGCAGCTGAGTTTTTCTATATTGCCCTTGGGCAGGATCTGTGGAGGCTCCTATAGGTGACGCCACATAGAAGTTAGAAACTAGGGCGTGTCCAAGTAGAGAGAACTTGAAGAGCAGAATGCTCACTTAAAAAAAAAACATAAGGCTGGCGTGGTGGCTCATGCCTGTAATCCCGGCACTTTGGGAGGCTCAAGAAGGAAGATTACTTGAGTCCAGTTCAAGGCTGCAGTGAACTATGATCCTGCCAGTGCACTCTAGCCTTAGTGACAGAGTGACACCCTGTCACAATTACAAGTAAATAAATAAATAGTGAGAAACAGAATGAACAAAATACACAGGGCATTAATATGCGATAATAATTGCTAAAGCGTACTGATACTTAGTCGGCCAGTCACTGTCCTGAGTGGTTTAGAGGGATCATCTCCTTCAAGCTTCACAAACATCTCACGAGGTATTATTATTAATCCCATTTAATGTTGAGGAAACAGAGGCCCAGAGGAATTGCTTGCAAAAAGAGACTTTTGCAAAGGTACAGATAAACTCAGGCATCCACACCAAAAGCATTAGAGCTGTCTTTGGGGAACAAGTGAGGGTGGGGGTAAGGGCTCAGGAGGAAGGAAGCTCCTGAAATGTGAAAGCGGAAAAGGGGCAGATGGTTCATTCATCAGCCCAGGGCCAAGAGAAAAAGAAACTAACATGAAAAGGTTTTCTGGAATTTCCAAAGCGGTGCAAAGGAGGGAGACAGCATTTCTGAGGACAGAAAGTTAGCAAAGGAACTGCGACCAGTGGCTGTGGCTGGGAGAGGAAGCCTATAGGACAGCTGGGCCAGGCAGGGATCCGGGCGTCCCCATTGAGCAGGTCCAGCTGCCCCAAGTGAGCTAGCAAAGCCGCGAAATACCGAAATACCGCGTTGTCCTTTCAGTTTCCTGTCAAAGAAGCCACCTTTGCACCAGGTACTCACCTGCTCCCCCTTCTCAGCACCATCACAGCCACGTTGTCCCCTAAATTGCCTCATTCCATGCTCAAAGGCAGCCCACACTAAGAAAGCTTCCAGAAACAAGGGGCAGGGGAAGGAAATTACTCCAGGAAGGAGCTTTCTTCTACTCCCAGATCACTCCCAGCTCACTCCACCGGCCCCTGCCTGCCAGGGCAGATTAACTTCCTGCTGAAGTAACCTAGAATTCTGCAGGACTTGAAAAAATCGCAAGAGATGAAAGAAGTAAACCGGTGAACCTGGACAGAATCTGGTCTGCAGCAAGAGACAAAGAAAAATTCCCAGCAGAAAGAACTAAAGAGTAAACTTTTTTCCTAAGCCAGGAAACAGCCATGGGTGACTCACTCGCTCAAATAAGAAATGTTTGCTATTTAAAGGAACCAACACCCAATTTCCAACTACTCAGAAGAGGGAGATTGCAGGCAATTTGCTAATGTGCAATCTAAAACCTGGGGAGCTGGACATGCTTTTCCAAGAAGCATTTACACTGACTCTATTTTATTCTAATAACAGCCCCCCACCCCACTCTGTTCCCACCCACCCACCCCCAACACACACCCCCTGTCTGTGGCAGGTGATACCCTGTTCTTCCTTGCAAGGAGTCTGGGGAGGGGGATTTTCACTGTCTCAGTCCAATCTCAGCACTGAAGGCATGGACAGCCTTAGCCCCCCTTCATATCTCGGGGGCTCTTCTTGGTCAAAGTCAGCCTGTAGCTGAATTGTGGGAGATTATTCACAAAAGGGAGGCAGGGTTCTAGCCCAACCCTAAGCAGGGGCAAGGACACTTCTTGAGCCCCCATCCCTGGCCCTGCTCTTGGGTTTATTAGTACCCAGTGTCTGCGGTGCTGAGCCTGGAGCATGGTGACACTGAGGTCTGCCCCTAGGCTGTTCCCCACACAGGTATCCCCTGCTTCTCTCCATCTGCCATCCCCTCCCCAGTCTCTGCCTCTGTTTCCTGTTTACAAGTTTTAGGGATTTCCTGCCCTTTTGTTTTCACATCTTGTACATTTTATAACCCAAGCACCAACAATATAATACAATAGCTACATGTTGCATCCTTTTCATGAACTATCCCATTTCTCAGATTAATGCAGCGGGTATTGGCCTCCCACGTTATAGATGAGGAAATGAAGGCTCAGTCACATGGATTCAAATTCAGTCCTGTTGGGCCAAAGACAGGGATTTTTCTACTACAACAGACTAACTCCCTTTCACCAACATGAAGGATTTGAAACCAACCATGTGGAAAGAGCAACAAATTTAAACTAAGACAGAGTGACCTATGCACATAGGTCAGAAGGTCCTTGGATTCTCGGTTACCTAGCAAAAAGGATGTGGTCTAATTAAAGACACAAGCTAACACTTATCAAATCAGTTGTGTATCCCAGACAGGATCACCTAGACTGGCTCGTTTCAACTTCTAAACAATCCTCAGAAGCAGCTGCTCCGCTTTTATGGATGAAGACACGGAGGTAAAAACAGGTAAAAGACTTGGCCACGCTCATTCAGCTAAGAGGGACAAAATGAGGTCTGTTTGTCTCCACGATCATGCATGGTTAATCACTTTGTACACGTTTATACACAACCCTGAATCTCTACCTGACTGGTCTTGGAATTAACTATGGAGTTACAAAAAATACCACTCCTCAAGTTCCAGCTTCAAAACTCCTGTCTAAGCAAAATGGTGGTGAATAAAACAGGTCAGGCACTTACAGTAGTGCCTAGGCCTTTGTAAGGTAAGCCTGTGTACAGATGCAGGAACTAAGTTCACAAGTTTGTTGACAAAAGGCAGCCCCGGGCATGAACTCAGGACTGTCTCACTGACTTTCCCCTCTTGGCCCTGGTGCACATCTCACCGCCAGGCCCCAGGTGGCAGAAATGGTCAGTTGCTGGAGAGAGGGCAGTGCTGAGGATGGGGGGGTGGGGCTTGTCTCAGGGTTTGCCATGTGTAATGTAAGGCACTGACCCTAGATTTTCCCAGTCTTAAATCTTTTACAAAAGAAATATGAATAATTAATAAGTGAATCATGAACCTCAAATTGGTTAAATTCCTATTGTGACCTACAACAGTCTTTATTGCTTCATTTGCTCTAAGCAGTTTCTCATCACCAACTTGAAATACGTCTGTCGGATTATTTACATCAAAATTATTAATGTATATGGTCTTTACCCAGGGAAGCTGGAAGACCAGAGGTGTTGCCATAGCTGCAAGGAATTGGGGCAGGGTGAGGACAGCCTGGGATGACTCATTCTCCAGGCAGTTTCCACCCTCCCAAACCTCAGCTCCCACCTGAAAGTCTGTTCCAGAGACTATTGTGTTTGCTGATACGTCTCCTCATCGGCTAAAAGCAAACTAAGAAACCCAAGAAAGACTAAACCTAAACTTAACCCTTCCCATTCATCTGGATTTGAATTACCGGACACCATTCAAAGATAAGTAAGTACTGTCGGTGAAAAGAAACATCCTGAACATGCTTGTGCTTTTGTTCTTTGCTTTCTTGTCAAGTTGTATATAACTAGCCCGTGAGATTTGCTTGGGCCTCTCCTCTCCTGTCTTTGACTCTCTGGCAGCTGGCCTCAGAACCGCCTGAAACTCTTCCTC
>NW_003852408.1:29815279-29818070 GCF_000181295.1 Otolemur garnettii
AAAAAAAAAAAAAAAAAAAGAGTTGTCTAACATAAAGTTTTCAGCAGCTGTTATTTCAAGTTACCAAATATTTGTTTTATAAGTATTTGGTACCAAGTAATTTGTTTTTTGTTTCAGTACTGAAATGATTAGACAGTCATGGGCATGTGTATACAGAGAAGAGTTTACAACCACTGACCTCAAGATGTGTACTCCGCACTTTTGCAGACTGCCAACACCCTCCCCTCTACTTTCTCAAAAGAAACTACTGCAGACAAGAAATCATACCACTAGTCTAGAAAGGAAGAAGGAGATCACAGTCAGGCTTTGATTCCCATATTCCCAGCTTTGCCAGAACTTTCTTGAAGGTCTGAGCATGGAAGAGATGAGGGTCCTCGATGTTTTTGCTTTACTGTGTGCCCATACCCAAGAGATGGGGCACCTCAAACCCTAAAGATAAGTGACAAGTTGCTTTCTTAATTTATTTTTTTAATTGCAGTAAAATATATGTAACACAAAATTTGCCACTGTAGCCATTTTTAAGGGTTCAGTGTGCTTTGTTGTGCAACCATCATCACCACTCAAGAATCACTTCTAGTAATATAATAACTGTGCACTCATTAAGCACTATACAGTTTCAAAGCATTTTCTCTACTTTATCTGATTTGATCCTCACTGCCTGGCTCGAAGCAACCTCAAACTCTTGGGCTCAAGTAATCCTCCTGCCTCGGTCTCCCAAGTAGCTGGGACTATAGGCGCCTGCTGCAAAGCCTGGCTAATTTTTCTATTTTTAGTAGAGGTGGGGTTTCACTCTTGACCCTCCCACCTTGGCCTCCCAGAGTGCTGGGATTAGCGCCTCATCCAGCCTAAAACGTTTTTGTTTAAAGAGGAGAAGGGTATGTGTCACATGAAGAAGAAGATGTGGAGAGAAAAGCTCAGAAAGTGAAGGGACTCAGCTGGGACTGTGTAGCCACTGTATCTACACAAAGCACTGGCAACTGTTTCTTAAAAAAAAAAACAAACCCAAAAGATGGAAGGAGTATTCCCTGAAACAGGTATTTTCTCCACTTTAAAACAATTCAGTCCTCACTTTTTGCAAAGGAAAGAAAAAGAGGATTTCAAGAATATCTGTGGTAGTAACAATTAAAACACATTCATTTAAAAGAAAGGGGGGAGGAGGAGGCGAGGGAGAGGGGCAGATTGGTGGAGGGAGGGTGATTGGAAGGATCACCTCAATGGTTTGTCTTACAAGGGTACAAGTGAATCTTTCTAAAAGTAGAGTATAGGCTCGGCGCCTGTTGCTCAAGTGGCTAAGGCGCCAGCCACATATACCTACAGTGGCGAGTTCGAATCCAGCCCAGCCCGCCAAACAACAATGATGGCTGCAACTGAAAAAAATAGCCAGGCGTTGTGGCGGGCGCCTGTGGTCCCAGCAACTTGGGAGGCAGAGGCAGGAGAGACTCACTTGAGCCCAGGAGTTGGAGGTTGCTGTGAGCTATGCCACGGCACTCTAGCCAGGTGGACAGCTTGAGGCTCTGTCTCAAAAAAAAAAAAGTAGAGTATAAACGACTTAACACAATAACTAAGAAAAATTACATAAAGTCTATGTTAACCAGTTTGATGAAAATATTTCAGATTGTATATGAAAACACCACACTGTACCCCATGATTGCATTACTGTATATAGCTATCATTTAATAAAAAAATAATAATAATAAAATAAAAGAAAGGGTGATGATTTTTTTTCCTTCAAAGCTGTTAGTGAAGATAACACACATCTTAGTAGATGTAAAAGCAAGGTTACAAAATTAAGTTTTTGTGGTTTATAACACTGTAACACAAACTGGGGTTTTTTCTGGGTTTTTTTTTTTTTTCTTGAGACAGAGTCTCAAACTGTCACCCTGGGTAGAGTGCTGTGGTTTTATGATTTCATAGCTCACAGCAACCTCCAACTCTGAGAGTCAAGTGAATCTCTTTCCTCAGTTTTACTATTTTTTTTAGTAGAGGCAAGGTCCCACTTTTGCTTAGGCTGGTCTGCAATTCATGAGCTTAAGCTATCCACCGGCCTACCAGAGTGCTTGCATTACAGGCGTGAGCCACCACCCCCGGCCTAAACTGGTTCTGAGGAAATGAGTCATCCCTCACCTGACATAACGTGCTCTATGGGACCAGAAATTCACCAAGTAGCACTCTTCAAAAGTCCCAGTTGATGTTCCTGGAAAAGATACAGGGCGGTTCTCTGTGACTTCTCCCAGGAAAAGAGGGGAGAAGGACAGACAGTCGCTACAAAAAGACAAAGTTAAAACAAACCACAGATAGGGAAAAGTATATAGGCAAAGTTTATATCTGATAAAGAACTGTTACTTAAAATATACCAAACTCAACAATAAAAAAAAACTGAAGTGTAAAGCAGGCAAGAGGTTTGAACATACACTTCACCAAAAAGATACATAGATGGAAAATAAACATATGAAAAGATATTCACCATCCTATGTCACTAGGAAACCCCAAATCAAAACAACACTGAGATATCATAACACGTCTTCCAGGATTGCTAAAATCTAGCACACTGACGATACCAGATGTTTGTGAGGACGTGAGGCATCAGGAACTCTCATCACTGCAGGTGGAATAAAAAAAAATGGCACAGCCATGCAGGAAAACAGTCTGGCAGCCAAAGCTAAATACATATTCTAACTACACAATCCAGCAATCACATTTCTAAGTATTTATCCAAATTAGTTGAAAATGTATGTTCAGGCTTGGCGCCTGTGGCTCAAGTGGCTAAGGCGCCAGCCACATACACCTAAGG
>NW_003852408.1:29818777-29820115 GCF_000181295.1 Otolemur garnettii
ATGAATGGATAAGCTGTGGCACATCCATGCCATGGGATATTATTCAGCCATAAAAAGAAATGAGCTATATAAAGTGAGCTATTATAAAATGCATATTACTAAGTCAGAGAGGGTGGCCTGAAAAGGCGACAGGCTGCATAATTCCAACTATATGATGTTCTGAAAAAAACTGTAGAGACAGTAGAAAGATCAGTGGTTGCCAGGGACTCAGTACAGAAAAGATGAGGAGGGAGGGCACAAGGGATTTTTACAGCAGTGAAATTATTCTATATGGTATATAATGGTGGCTACGTAACATGCATTTGGCAAACCCAATAGAACGTGCAACACCAAAATAATCTCCTAATAGAAATTATGGGACTTTGATTAATAATAATTCATTGAGAGGGTTCAGGCCTTGCTAAGCCTCCCCCAAGTACCACACTTACTCTGAGATGGGTGCCAGCTGCCTCATCACCCCCATAAGATGGATGCCACGGCCTCACGATGGCCTCACACCACCCCCCTGGGTAGGAGGAAGGGGAAAAAGAGGTAAATGAAATGATGCCAAGTACCATTATTCATAGATCGGTCCGGATCGGGCCAGAACAGAACAAGATAAGAACTAATGAGCCAAGTACTATCACGATGAGAGTTAACAAGCTAAGCGCTGTGACAAATTGTTTTACTTATTCACTAATTGCCAGATCTGCTTGATGTGTTGCCAGATCTGCTTTATGGGTCCTTTATGTTACCTATCTGCTAATCCGCTAAAATTGCAAGGTTTGTTTCTGTGAAATGGGTCCTCATGACCCTGCACTTGCTTTTTGCTTCTTTTGCCAATTTTCTTTTTGCTTCTAATTGCCAACTTTCAGCTCACCTATTTGTCCCTTGCCAACTTTCAGACTAGAAAAACTCCCACTTTAGACCCCTCAATGCTCTCTCACTTAGTCTGCCTTAGAATTTGCTGAGACAGCCCCGCAGTAAATAAAAGACTCCTTTAGACCTTCTAATTTGAGTCAGTGGTCCTTTTCTTACCCCCATAACAACTTCTGACCCTGCCCTATCTGGGTCTCCAGGCCTGTCTATTCTTTATCAAATCTATGTCAAACTTTGTTTCTTGGGGTCTTCATTTCCTTATAAAGGCTTCCATGTTACATAAAACTTATATGAAATAAATTTGCATACTTTCCACTTGTTACTCTGTCTTTTGTTACAAAAGGAAAATATATTTGCCCTCCCCTACAGTATGGATACTGGTTCATCATTTGTAACAAACACTTTATCTACACTAATGCAGGATGTTAATAACAGGGAAACATATGGCTGGGTGTGGTGGCTCAGGCCTGTCATCCTAGC
>NW_003852408.1:29821462-29822692 GCF_000181295.1 Otolemur garnettii
GGCGGAGGCAGGAGACTCCCTTGAGCCCAGGAGTTGAAGATTGCTGTGAGCTGAGATGCCACGGCACTCTACTTAGGGGAACAGCTTGAGGCTCTGTCTCAAAAAAAAAAAAAAGAGCTTCTTTTCAGAAAAATGCTAGAAGGCAGGCTAGCTAACAGAAGAAATGCCCGATGCACAGAGCCATCTCCAAGTTGTGTCCGTAAGTGAAAGGGAAGTCGCAGAATGGCGGCAATAGGGTGGTAACCAGATATGGGCAGAAATTACAGGAGAAATTACATAATGACGTGTCCTCTGCATTCCAGCCGCTTTGATATTGTTACCAAAAGTCTTACTCAGGCTCAGAGAGTCTGGGTGGTATACTGAGGCTCCTCTGTGTCTTGATTTGGGATGAATGTTAGTGAAAGTCTCACTCTGGCTTGGAGAGTCCCTCACAGCAGCCTCAGTCACCCACTGCCCCACCAGATCTGCGGGAGGTTGACTCAGCACACACGCGGGCTGCACACCAGGGTTTTCTCTGCCAGGCCTTCTCACAGCCCCCAAGAGGGTGCAGAGTGACCCCTGTGCTGGCTTAGCTCTGTTGTGCAGTTCCTCTTACCCTGCATTTCCTCCCATTTTGTTCTGGATATATTTATTTATTTATTTATTTGTTGTTGTTGCAGTTTTTGGCTGGGGTCAGGTTTGAACCCGCCACTTCCAGTATATGAGGCCAGCACCCTACTCCTTGAGCCACAGGCACCGCCCATTCACTATTGAGATCATAGAGAAAGAGGGGTTTAATCACCATGACTAAGGAGGTGGAATGTTTAGCCTCAGAAGTTGAGGTTGTCATGTCAGTATCAGACTGTGTTAATGGGGATCCTTGGGAGAAATTCAGCAACAGGTTTGGGGCAGATATGGTGCTGAGGACAGGACACATCCAGGAGAAAGGAGCTTCCAGCCTTGCAAGATGCAGGGACCCAATGGGCTCTCAGTGGATTCCAAAAGTGACTTGTGATTTATATACATTCAGTTAAAAGAAAAGTTATTACCAAGGCTGGGCTTGGTGGCTCAAACCTGTAATCCTAGCACTCTGGGAGGCCGAGGAGGGTGGATTGCCTGAGCTCAGGAGTTTGAGAGCAGCCTGAGCAAGAGCAAGACCCTGACTCTATTAAAAATAGAAAAAACTGGCTCGGCGCCTATAGCTCAACCGGCTAAGGCGCCAGCCACGTACACCTAAGGTGGTGGGTTCGA
>NW_003852408.1:29823002-29827458 GCF_000181295.1 Otolemur garnettii
CTGGAGCCCAGGAGTTTGAGGTTGCTGTGAGCTGTGATGTCATAGCACTCTACCCAGGGCACAGAGTGAGACTCTGTCTCAAAAAAAAAAAAAAAAAGAAAGAAAGAAAGAAAAGAAAAGTATCACCTTAATGTCCTGGTGGCCACCAGACACACACCAACAGCCTAGGCAACTCTAGAATCAGATTGAGTCCTTCCTAACATTTTCACAAATCTTACCAAAGGGCAATTACAGCTCCTTCTTCTCTGGGATGTGTTCTGAAAGGGGCAGCCATGCAAAATTATAAAAATTAACAGGAAAACACCTGATCCTGTAATTTACTAATAACAGTTAAAGATCAATTCTATAAATTCTCTTGCTTATTTTCACAAGCCGTTGTTCTTGCCAAATAAACAGTTCCAGAAACAGTGAAAGTCAAATGAAGGACATTTTGCTAGGGCTCCTATTGACACAACTTCTGTAACTTCTGCAGCCAGAAGAGTCTCTTAGCAAACCAGCATGAAATGGTTGAGATCTGAACAGGAAATGCAGCTTACCTTCTCCCGCGGCTTCATAGCAGGTCCTGGTGTAGAATGGAGAGAACACAGGCTGAGAAGTCAGGCAGCTGAACTAGGGTGAAGTTAATTATGCAGCCAGCGGCCCAATTTCCACATTCCAAAGTGTGGAGAGTAGACTAGACAATCTCTAAGAACACTTTCATTCCAAACCCTGATGACTGCATGATGACTTGTTCTTTTTTCCCAGTTAGATTCTCTAAAATTATGAACAGGGCTCATACGCCAAGGGTAGCAGGTTCAAACCTGTCCTGGGCCAGCGAAAATTATAATTAGGATATTCACCCATTTTATTTATTTATACACACACATATATATGGTTGTTGGTTTTATTCTAGCATAAAGCAGTGAAGGAAACTGAAAAAGCTCTAGCCTTCATGATGTGATTCAGTTTGATTTTTCCTTGTATTAAAATGAAAAGGACACGTCCAGTTCTGAGACACAGTGGCATAAATTCACTTTTCCCTTCTCCCTCCTAAGTACACTTCTATATCCTGAGAATAATTCAACAATTGCACAACTCTTCTATCGTCTCAGCCACTGACATGCCATCCAGATTGAGGGAGATCTCGAAGCGTCCTCTTTGGAGGGTGGATGGAAGGTGCCACCCTTACCTGTGCCGTGGTCTGTGGGGAAAACTCCCCCCAGTTGACAGAACCCGAGCACACAGGGATCCATGAGTCAGGATACAGGGGAGGGAGGGCTGGGAATCTAATCTTCCTTCCTCCGTCCTAGAGAGTAACCTGTGAGACTTCCACATCACCAAATCCATTGATGTGCCCATCCCAGGCAGTTGCCACTGCCCTGTGTCCCTACAGAAAAACACCAGATTGCTGTGCCACTGAACACTGCAGACAAACGTTTCCCTTAACGTGGACTTTCCTGGGACCTAAGCCATCCCAACGTATCAATCTACACACAGTGCAACGTTGTGACTGGACTCTGACAAGGCAGAAGCAGACACCTTCCCAGATGTCACCTTGTCAGTTGTCCAAGTTGGGGGCAACTGGAACATCTGGAGAAAGGGGAGGGACCCACCCTCGGGGCTACTTTGGCCTCAGTGGTGAAGGCTTCCCCTCCCCTACACTTGCTGCCACCTTACATGGACTTTTCCATGTCCCTCAAATGGCTGTTTGACCCCATTAGTAACTAATTACACTCTCAGTGCTACATGTGTGCCCTTGAAGCATTTTTTTTTTTAACTTAAAAACCATGGCTTCACCCGCTTTCTACCCACCAATGTAACGTGCACACATGGGGCATTACGAAGAGATTTCCAAATCCCCAAGTAGCCCCTCCTACTGAGCAGATTGCACGGTACGGAGTAAGGTGAAAACTCCAAAACTGTGCAGACCCTGGTTACTTGGGATAATTGCTAGGTGAGGTTACCAACCCCTGTTCACGCATGCACTCCGGGCAATTGTTCCCACCCTTTGGGTCATTCCATTTGAAAGCTTGTAATGACCTCACTGAGGTCATTAATGGTGCTACTTCACCTTGGAGGCACAACAGGCCATCCTCCATGCCTTGGCCCAAGCAGTGTTGAATAAGCTCTTAACTTTATGCCGGCCAAGGGAGGTCTGTGCGACTGGCAACACCTGGTGATGTACCTGCATCATGAGACTGGTGAATAGAATAGGCATCATCAGGCTTAGAGAAACAGCCTCTGATCTCTCTCAAGATCTACCTTCTTAACAAATCTCTAAGTGTTAAAGGAGCTCAGGGAATTTCAGCCCAAAGTACGACTGCTTGGTTTAAAGACTATTTTTGTTGTTGTTGTTGTTTTATTGAAATAGAGTTCCAGTTTGTCACCCTTAGTAGATTGCCTTGGCTTCATAGCTCATAGCAGCCTCAAATTCCTGGGCCTCAGGAATCCTCCTGCCTCAGCCTTCCCAGCTCCTCCAGTAGCTGAGAACATAGGTGCCCACCACAATTCCCAGCTAATTTTCTATTTTTAGTAGAGACAAGGTCTTCCTGCTGCTCAGAATGGTCTTCAGCTCATGAGTTCAAGCAATGCACCCGCCTTGGCCTCCAAGAGTGCTAGGATTAGAGGTATGAACCACTGTACCTGGCCATTGTAAAGACTAGTTTGAATTATCCCTCTACCTGCACAAGAAAAATTACCTTTTCTTCTCTTCCCTATTATCTCTAAATCTATTGCACACCTAGCCCAACCCATTTTAAAAATAGTTCCTGTCTGTCACATTAATTTTTTTTTTTTTTTTGGAGACAAGTGTCTCACTATGTGGCCCTTGGTAGAGTGCCATGGCATCACAGCTCATAGCAACCCCTAACTCTTGGGCTTAAGTGATTCTTTTGCCTCAGCCTTCCAAGTAGCTGGGACTACAGGCGCCCACCATAACGCCCAGCTATTTTTTGTTGCAGTTGTCATTGCTGTTTAGCTGGCCAGGGCTGAGTCCTCTGGCCACCCTCAGTGTATGTGGCTGGTGCTGTAACCACTGTGCTACAGGCGCCAAGCCACTGTCACATTAATTTAATCTCTAAAGAGAACCATTTACAAGTCAATCTGTCCCCAGCCATCCACTCATTCATTCTTCCAAGTATCTATTCACCCTCCTTAGTAACTATTTATTGCCCCTCAACAGAATCACCTCTATTCCTCATCTCCCCCTCACCTCTAAAAGGAGAGTGTATAAGCTTCTGGGTCCCCTTGGGGACACTGGGAAATCACTCTGCTATTCTCCCTGTGCATGCCATAAATAAATCTGTAGTCTCTTTCTCTTATTAATCTGCCTTATTGTGAGTTGATCATTCAGCGAACCCTACAGGACTAAGAGGAAGTTTCCTTTTCCCCCATCCTCACTGCGTCCATACTTCATTGTTGACTGTCGATAGAGTATTGTTGACTGTTGCACAGCCGACCTCTAACTCCTCTTGCTTAACTGAAACTTTACGCTTGTTGATTGGTAACTCTCTTTTTCTCCCTACTCCTAGCCCCTAACAACCACCATTCTGCTCTTTCATTCTGTAAGTTTGACTATTTTAGAAACCACATATAAGTAGCATCACAGGCTCGGTGCCTGTAGCTCAGTGGCGAGGATGCCAGCCACATACATGGAGCTGTCAGGTTCGACCCCAGCCTGGGCCTGCCAAACAACAATGACAACTACAACCAAAAAATAGCTGGGCGTTGTGGCAGGTACCTGTAGTCCCAGCTACTTGGGAGGTGGAGGCGGAGGCAAGAGAATTGCTTACGCCCAAGAGTTTGAGGTTACTATGAGCTATGACGCCACAGCACTCCACCGAGGGCAACGAAAGTGACACTCTGTTTCAAAAAATAATAATCATAGGTGGAATCTATAGTATTTGTTCTTTCTGGGACTGGCTTATTTCACTTAGCAAGATGCATCCATGTTTTCACATGTTACAGAATTTCCTTCTTTTATAGGACTGCATATATTCCATTATAGGCACATACCACATTGTCTCTATCCCTTCCTCTGTTTATGGACATTTGAGGTTGTTCGCACATCGTGCTACTGTGAAAGTGTTGCTCTGAACATGGGCATGTGCCATATTTAGAAATCAGGAAGTATGATGCCTCTAGTTTTATTCTTTCTCAAGACTGATTGAGCTATTTATAGTCTTTTGTAGTTTCTCATAAATTTTAGAACAGTTTTTTTCTGTTAAAGAAATGCCTTTGAGGTTTCAATAGTGATCACACTAAATCTGTGCATTGTTTTAGGTAGCATATGCAAGAGACTGAAGGTCTGTGCTGTTTGTATGGTGAAACCTAACCCCCAGTGTGACGGTATTTGGAGGTGGGACATTTGGGAGGTGATTAGGTTATGACGATGGATCCCCCCTACATGAATAGGATTAGTGCCTTATGAAAGAAACCCCAGACAGCTCCATCACCCTTCTACCATGTGAGGACACAT
>NW_003852408.1:29828735-29844990 GCF_000181295.1 Otolemur garnettii
AAAAAAAAAAAAATTGAGCACATAGGATTCATGCTTCTCCATTGTTGTGATGCTTTACTAAGAATAATGTATTCCACTTCCATCCAGGTTAATACAAAGGATGTAAAGTCTCCATCTTTTTTAATGGCTGAATAGTATTCCATAATATACATATACCACAGCTTATTAATCCATTCCCAGATTGGTGGGCATTTAGGCTGTTTCCATATTTGGCAATTGTAAATGGAGCTGCCATAAACAGTCTAGTGCAAATGTCCTTATAGTAAAAGGATTTTTTTCTTTATGTAGACACCCAGTAATGGGATTGCAGGATCAAATGGGAGGTCTAGATTGAGTTCTTTGAGGGTTCTCCATACTTCCTTCCAAAAAGCTTGTATTAGTTTGCAGTCCTGCCAGCAGTGTAAGTGTTCCCTTCTCTCCACATCCATACCAGCATCTGCAGTTTTGAGATTTTTGTGATGTGGGCCATTCTCACTGGGGTTAGATGGTATCTCAGGGTGTGATTTGCATGTCTCTAATAATTAGGGACAATGAGCATTTTTTCATGTTTGCTAGCCATTCATCTGTCTTCTTTAGAGAAGGTCCTATTCATCTCTCTTGCCCACTGATATATGGAATTGTTGGCTTTATTCATGTGGATTAATTTGAGTTCTCTGTAGATCCTAGTTATCAAGCTTTTGTCAAATTCAAAATATGCAAATATCCTTTCCCATTTTATAGGTAGTCTATTTGCTTTGGTTGTTGTCTCCTTAGTTGCACAGAAGTTTTTCAGTTTAATTACGTCCCATTTGTTTATTTTTGTTGTTGTTGCAATTGCCACAGAAGTCTTCTTCATAAAGTCTTTCTCCGTGTTGATATTGTCAACTGTTTTTCCTATGCTTCTTTTGAGGATTTATATCATTTCATGCCTTAAATTTAGGTCTTTTATCCATCTTGAATCAATTTGAATAAGTGGAGAAAGATGTGGATCCAGTTACATGTGGAAATCCAGTTCTCCCAGCACCATTTATTGAATAGGGATTCATCCCCCCAGCGTTTGGTTTATCAAAGATTAGGTGGCTGTAAGATGTTAGTTTCATTTCCTGGTTTTCTATTTAATTCCAAATGTCTATGTCTCTATTATTGTGCCAATACCATGCTGTCTTGACCACTAAGGCTTTGTAGTACAGCCTAAGATCTGGTATGCTGATGCCCATGGCTTTGTTTTTATTACTAAGAACTGCCATAGCTATACAGGGATTTTTCTGCTTCCATACAAAATGAAGAATTATTTTTTCCAAGTCTTGAAAGTACAAGGTTGGTATTTTAATGGGAATGGCATTGAATCTGTAGATTGCTTTGGGAAGTATAGACTTTTTAACAATGTTGATTCTTCCCAGTCATAAGAATAATAGTATTTGTTAACATCCTGTGCTATTTTCTTAAGGTTTCATAATTTTCTTTCTTTTTTTTTTTGAGACAGAGTGTCAAGCTATCCCCCTGGGTAGAGTGCTGTGGCATCACAGCTCACAGCAACCTCCAACTCCTGGGCTCAAGCGAGTCTCTTGCTTCTGCCTCCCAAGTAGCTGGGACCACAGGCACCCGCCACAACACCCGGCTATTTTTTGGTTGCAGCCATCATTGTTGTTTGGCGGGCCCAGGCTGGATTCGAACCTGCCACCTTAGGTGCAAGTGGCTGGCACCTTAGCCACTTGAGCCACAGGCGCCGAGCCTCATAATTTTCTTTATAGAGGTTCTGCATCTCTTTTGTTAGGTATATTCCTAGGTATTTCATTTTCTTTGAAGCTATGGTGAAGGGAGTTATGTCCTTAATTAGCCTCTCATCGTGGCTGTTATTGGTGTATACAAAGGCTACTGACTTATGGACATTGATTTTATATCCTGAGACATTAGTGTGTGTGTTTTTTGTTTTGTTTTGTTCTTTTTGAGACAGAGTCTTAAGCTGTTGTTACAGCTCACAGCAACCTTCAACTCTTCGGCATAAGTGACTCTCTTGTCTCAGCCTCCCAAATAGCTAGGACTACAGGTGCCCACCACAACACTCTGCTATTTTTTGGTTGTAGTTGTCATTGTTGTTTGGTGGACCCGGGCTGGATTTGAACCCACCAGGTCCAGTTTATGTGGCTGGCATCCTAGCCACTTGAGTTATAGGTGCTGAGCCATTACTGTATTTTTTGATGACTTCCAGGAGTCTTGTGGTTGAGTCTTCACAGTTCTCTATAAGATCATATCATCAGCAAAGAGGGAGAGTTTGACCTCCTCTACTCCCATCTGCATGCCCTTTATTTCCTTCTCTTGCCTAATTCTATTGGCTAGAACTTCCAGCACTATGTTGAATAATAGTGGCAATAGAGGACAACCTTGTCTGGTTTCAGTTCTAAGTGGAAAAGCTTTCAGTTTTACTCCATTCAGTAAAATATTAGCTGTGGGTTTGTCATAGATAGCTTTGACCAGTTTAAGAAATGTACCACCTATGCCTATACTCTTCAGTGTTCTAATCAGAAAAAGATGCTGGATTTTATGGAATGTTTTTTCTGCATCTATTGAGAGGATCAAATGGTCTTGTTTTTGCTTCTGTTGATACGGTGAATAACATTTATAGACTTGCGTATGTTAAATCAGCCTTGCAACGCTGGGATGAAACCTACTTGATCATGATGTATGACTTTTTTGACGATAAGCTGTAATCTATTGGCTAGAATTTGATTGAGAATTTTTGCATCTATATTCATTAGTGAAATTGGTCTGAAATTCTCCTTTTTAATTGGGTTTTTTCCTGGTTTTTGGTATCAGAGTGATACTTGCTTTTGTAGAACGTGTTGGGGAATATTTCTTCCTCCTCAATTTTTTGGAATAATTTCTGCGATATGAGAATAAGCTCTTTTTTGAAGGTTTGATTCTGATGTAAAGCCATCCAGACCAAGGCATGTTTGTGTTGGGAGATTTTTTATTGTTTCTTTGATCTCAGTGCTTGAAATTGGTCTCTTCAGGAGATCTATTTCTTCCTGGCTAAGTCTAGGGAGAGGGTGTGATTCCAAATATTGATCCATTTCCTTCACATTTCAAATTCCTTTTCCTTCACATGTCAAATTTCTGGGCATAGAGTTTCTGGTAGTATTCAGAGATAATCTCTTACATCTCTGTGGCATCTGTTGTTATTTCCCATTTATCATTTCTGATTGTGATTATTTCCATTTTACTTTTCTATGTCTAGTTAGTCTGGCCGAAGATTTATCTATTTTGTTTATTTTTTCAAAAAAATAACTTTTTGTTTCATTAATTTTCTGAATAATTCTTTTGTTTTTAATTTCATTAATCTCTGATTTAATTTTGGATATTTCTTTTCTTAGGCTTAAGATTGTTCTTAGGCTTAGATTGTTCTTCTTTTTCCAATTCCATAGGATGTTTTGTGAGTTTGTTGATGCACTCTCTTTCTGTTTTTTAGATGTAGGCATCTAAAGTGATAAATTTTCCTCTCAGGACTGCTTTTACTGTATCCCACAAGTTTTGGTAGCTTGTGTCTTCATTGTGGTTATGCTCCAGGAAGTTAGTGAGTTCCTCTTTTATTTTGTCCTGAACCCAACTGTCATTCAGCATAAGGTTGTTTAATTTCCATGCCTTTGTGTGGAGTTGAATATTTTTGTTGGAGCTGAGTTCCACCTTTAATGCCTTGGTCTGAGAAGATACAAGGTAAAATTCAATTCTTTTGATTCTGGTGAGGTTTGTTTTGTGTCCTAGGATATGATCAATTTCCATGGGCTAATGAGAAGAATATATATTCTTTAGCTTTGGGATGGACTGTTCTATATACATCTATCAAGCACAGTTGTTCTATGGTCTCATTTAAGTCCCTTAAATCTTTGTTTAATTTCTTTTAGAGCATCTTTCCAGCTCTGTAAGAGGAGTGTTAAAGCCACCTGTTATTTTGGTGTTATAGGATATCATATTGCTCAGACTAAGGGCTGTTTCAAGAATTTGGGAGCATTTAAATTGGGTGCATAAATATTTAGAATTGAAATGTCTTCATGTTGTATTTTTCCCTTGACCAATACGAAGTTTCCTTCTTTGTCTTTTTTGACTTTAGTTGCTTTAAATCTACTTGTAGGCTCAGCGCCTGTGGCTCAAGTGGCTAAGGCGCCAGCCACATGCACCTAAGGTAGCAAGTTCGAATAAAGCCCAGATCCACCAAACAACAATGACGGCTGCAACCAAAAAATAGCCAGGCATTGTGGCAGGCGCCTGTGGTCCCAGCTACTTGGGAGGCAGAGGTAGGAGACTCGCTTGAGCCCAGGAGTTGGAGGTTGCTGTGAGCTGTGATGCCATGGCACTCTACCCAAGGGGACAGCTTGAGGCTCTGTCTCAAAAAAAAAAAAAAAAAACTACTTGTATCTGAAAATAAGATTGCAACCTCTCTTTTCTTCTGAATTCTGTTTACCTGAAAAACTGCCTTCAACCCTTAACTCTAAGTTTTAATTTGTCTTTTCAGGCTAGTTGTTTCCTGCAGACAGCAAATGAATGGCTTGTGTTTTTTATTTTATTTTATTTTTTGCAGCTTTTGGCCAGGGCTGGGTTTGAACCCACCATCTCCAGTAATAGGGGGCCAGTGCCTTACTCCTTTGAGCCACGGGTGCCACCCAGCTTGTGTTTTTTAATCCAATCAGCCAGTCTATGCCTCTTCAGTGGGGAATTCAAGCCATCAACATTTATTGAGATAATTGATAAGTGTGGTGGAGTTCTATTCATCTTATTTTGTGAAAGTCCATTGCTTAGTTTTATCTTTTATGTCTTCTTTTTCCAATCCCATAAGATGGCTTGTGAGTTTGTTGATGCACTCTCTATAAGTATTTCCTGTAGAGCTGGTCTTGTGGCAATTTCCTCAATGTCTGCATATCAGTAAAAGATTTGATTTCTCCATCAATTTTAAAGCTTAGCTTAGCAGGATATAGAATTATGGGGTGGAAATTGTTTTGCTTGGCTCAACACCTGTGGCTCAAGTGGCTAAGGTGCCAGCCACATACACCTAAAGTGGCTGCTCCACTCAGCCCACCGGTATCCGGTCAGAGCACAGGAGTCATGGGAACCACTTCTCTTCCACCAGACCTCTGGAAATTCCCAGGACCTGTGTGCTCAGGCTGCTGACACCCACACCACATGGCCTGCCGCTGTTCCTAGAAGGAAGGGGAATGATCATCAGTAGAAGCCAATGTCAGCACCCCGAGCTAGGCCGTCTCTTTATGGATGCCTTGACCAGCAGCCCACAGCCCACAGCCCACAGCCCACAGCAAGTAAAGTTGCTATCAGCCAGCAGGGGCAGCCTTCCAGAAGCAGCCAGTTGGGGAAAGGCAATACCAAGCTTTCACTATCTGGAAAGTAGAGTGGAGTTTAGTATCAGACAGATCTGGATTCAAATTCTAGCTCTAGCTCTCACTTGCTGAGGAATCTGCTACTTCTTTTGCTTCACTGAGCCTCTGTCTCTTCATGTGGAAAACGACTACTTAATAAGCCTGCTTCTGGGAGTGAGGAAAGCAATACATCCAGTGCTTACATGAATTATCCCACAGGCAGCAGGGGCTCTGCAACGGCCAATGCCCTTCCTGGTATTCCCCAGGCAGCTACCAGCCACCTCCTTCCTGAAACTGTTGGAGCAGAGGGCAGGCAGGAGCTCAGTAAAGTAACTAGTCTTCAGGAACACCTGGACATGCAGGCCATCGAAACCAGCAGCTCAGCGCACATGACTCTCCTCCCTCCAACCTTTGCTCTGGCCATACCACTGCCTATGGGGAGTGCCCTTTAGTCACTGCTGAACACACCCAAAAGTCCCTCATTTCTCAGAGACTCGTTTCTTACCGCCTGGCCCTGTGAGTTGTCGTTTGTAAATTATTTTAGTTTCTTCTTTGAAAAATGTCACCAAAAAAAAAAAAAAATCAACCCATACATACAGAAATAATATTAAAAAGCAGTAGTTGTGTTATTGTATTTATTTATTTGAAGAACTGATTAAAAAGTGAAAAGGCCTCTCCCATGGCCTCTTGGATGCTTCCTTGAGGTCACCACTGTTAGCCTTTTGATTTTTTTCAGGCTTTTTTCTAGGCCTATAAAGCCACTTACTAGCCTGTGTGACCTGGGGCAGGTTAACACCTTAGTGCTTCTGATTCCTCATTCAAAAAGTAGAGATAGGCCGGTCTGTGGCTCACACCTGTTGTCCCAGCGCTGTGGGAGGCCGAGGCGGGTTGATCGCCAGAGCTCAGCTGAGTTCAAGACCAGCGGAAGAGCAGCATGAGGCAGAGTGAGCCAGAGTGAGACCCCATCTCTCCAACAACAACAAAAAAACCCAGCCGGACCTTGTGATCCCACCTACATGGGGGGCAAGAGAACACTACAGGAGGAAGAAGTAAAAAAAAAAAAAAAAATTAAAAATCAAAAAGTAGAGATAATAATAATTCCTGCATTTGAGGGTTATTGTAATAATCAAATGGTTAACACATGCCAAATACAACAGCTCCTGGCATGTAGAGTGAATATATAATAAATGTGAACAAATATTGTTATAATGTATGTACATACATTTCAGGTGCAATCCTCTCTTCTTTGTGGGTCTTGATGACACTGTAGCTACACCGGGCAGAAAGATCTGGCGATCTCAGGATTCCTCAGTAGGAGGCGTCGGAGGGACAGTGCAGGACTAGCAGAGACAGGCCTGCTGCTTTACTTCCCACTCCCACCGCCGGGCGACCGGCAGCTTTCGGAAGACCCGAAAGCTGGGTGTTGTTCCCCATCAGGAAATCGTGGCAGCATTGCCTACCCCCGCCACACACACGCTCCCGCAGTGAGCAGCTTCCTGCTCACCAGCCCCCACTTGCTGATGAAGAGACCGCAGTGACACCATTTTGTAGATAAACTTTATCCCCAGAAAAGGGAACAAAGGACTGAGGAAGGGAAGGAAGTAGGGGGGCGGGGACCACAAGAAATTCCACAGCCGGCACAGCCGAGAACCAGGTAAACAGCTCAAGTGGCAACAACCAATTAGAGATTCACACATTACTCACCCCAGCGGAGACCCTGACCACGGAAGGACAGTCAACCTGTCAGAATCCCCAGGCCGCCCAATGACCAATGGATAACCACATACCGACTTCTCCCCCAGCTACCTTCCCTAGGATTTTGTTGCAACCCATAATACCTCGCCAAGAAATGTATAAAAACTCCTCTGGCCATTGCTTTGGGGCCACTCCCTTGCAACCAGGCTGTTAGCGGGAGGGACCCCAGCATATGCCCGAAAAAAATAAAAACACTCCTTGGTTATTCCATGTGTGCATGGTGGTCTCTCAGCGGCGTCGCTTTAGGTCCCAACACTGACTGACTGCCCACGTGTTCTGATTGGGGGAGTGGGGTGGGAGGGGTGTGTGGGAGGGGGTCTTTCCTGCCTGTTCCTTCCCTGCCTCAGCCCTGGAGGTGTTAGAGCAGCTGCTTGGCTGCATTTGCTGCCCCTGTATTCTTTAGCATGCCCTTGGACCTTTAAGCCTTCTTTTACTCCTTAATAAAGCCAATAAATTTTCAAATTCTTGGTGTGGTTCCATCCCTAACTGGACCCTAACTGAAACATGTATAGTCCCAGTCCATTCTTTTCTTTCATTCCTATTTTTAGGAATAGCTTATGACTTTTATTTAGCCATTCCCCTGTAGAAAGAGATGTGTGTAGTCTTCAGTGTGAAACTACTATACACTGTGCGTAGTGAGCATGTGTTTTTATCCACCTCGCTATTTCTGATGGAAAAGAATTCTGGAAGAATGATGTGCTGTCATAGAGTTGTGCAATTAAATTTTCGGAAAAATCCTGTGAAATTGCTCTTCTGTAAGGCTGCACTAATTTGTATTTCCAACAATGGTACATAAAAGTGCCCGCTTCCCATACCCTTGCCAATTTTTTCTTCTTTAACATTACAAATCTTAGTGGTAATATCTTTTGTGCAATTACTAAGAAGATTGAACATCATTTCATATTCTCTCTTCAGTGAAATGCTTGTTCATATCCTTAATTCATTTTTTAGTTGGACTTCATTGTCATTTTTTTTTCTGATTCATAGAAATTCCTGGTTGGTTTGTTCCTAAAAGTATGTTTAGTTTTACAATTTATTAGCGGCCTTCATCTTTGGATACTTATAAAGCAAATATTTTATATGCAAATATTGCATGCCTTTTTTATTGTGATAAGATATCCATAAAGTAAAATCTACCATTTTCACAATTTTTTTTTTTTTTTTTTTGAGACAGAGTCTCAAGCTGTCACCCTAGGTAGAGTGCCCTGGCGTCACAGCTCACAGCACCCTCCAACTCTTGGGCTTAAGTGATTATCTTGCCTCAGCCTCCCATGTAGCTGGGACTTCAGGTGCCCACAACAATACCCAGCTATTTTTTTGTTGTTGTTGTTGCAGTTTGGCTGGGGTGGGTTTGAACCCGCCACCCTCAATGTATGGGGCTGGCACCCTACTCACTGAGCCACAGGTGCCGCCCACATTTTCACAGTTTTTAAGTGTATAGTTCAGTGGCATCAATCACATTAGTATTTTTAGTTGTGCAACCACCACCACCATCCTTCTCCAAAACTTGTTTATATTTTAAAATTTCACCATATGTCTTCGAATGCATTTTATGTAGTCAAATTTATCAACTTTTTCCTTTATGATTTCTGTGTTATAGGTTTTGCTTAGGGAAAGTTTTGCTGGTTCTTTATTTTCTGTATTTTCTCTTAATACCTTTCTACTTTAAACCATTTGGAACTTCGTGTTTGCGTGCATGGCCCAACGAAGGTCTCTAACTTTACTTTCTTGCAGGTGGAAAGCCAATTGCCCTAAACTTTTCCTTTTAATCCATTTTTTTTTTTTTTTTTTGAGACAGAGCCTCAAGCTGTCCCCCTGGGTAGAGTGCCGTGGCATTATAGCTCACAGCAACCTCCGACTCCTGGGCTCAAGCGAGTCTCCTGCCTCCGCCTCCCATGTAGCTGGGACCACAGGTGCCTGCCACAACGCCCGGCTATTTTTTGGTTGCAGCCGTCATTGTTGTTTGGCAAGTCCGGGCTGGATTCAAACCCGCCACCTTAGGTGTACGTGGCTGGCGCCTCAGCCGGTTGAGCTATAGATGCCGAGCCTTAATCCATTTTTTTCTTGGTTATTTTGTTACGTCACCTTTGCCAAAGAAGGTCATCTCCTCTCATTTCCTAGAAGAGAGAAAAATTTCTCACATCCCTGCATTTCCTCCTTACCTGATACACAGTGGAGCTTAGTGTGCGTTGGTTGGTGGTGTGACCAGTAGGAAGCTAAACAGGAACCAGCACATCTTTAGGGCTACAAAGCGGCAGATGTCAGAACTCAGAATGAGTAAGCACCACCCCCAGTTCAAGAATAGATGTGTTTGTGCTTTGTGTTTGTATTTTAATTTCTAGTCTGGCTCATCTCTTTGTGCAAATCACTGTCTTGGGTTATAGCGTAGGAAACAAAGGCTGGGGGCGATATTGTTTCTACCCTTATGAAGTTTGCAAGACCTCAGTGCCAATCAGTAGGGGCTTGTAGATCATGGATGATTCATGGATACAATGGCGTTCTAGCAGTGGGGAAAACTTACAGATCAAGGAGGTCTGTGTGTTACGCTATGGAACAGTCTCCAAGATACATTCCATTAGCTAACCCATGTGCAGGACAGCCTGGTAGCACTGGCAGGACGTGAAGTGGGGGGAACACATTGTACTTATATAAGAATAAAATATCTCTGAAAGTGTATTCAAAATATTGGAAGCAATATTTACCTCCACAGAAGGAACTGGAGGTTTAGGGGATAATGTGAAATTCACTTTTCCCTGTGTAATCTTTTGTACTATTTGAATTGTTTAACCACCTGCTTGCATTGTATTTCTAAATAAAGAAGATGAGAATTTCAGAAATATTTACCATGTAATGAGAGGGAGATACACGCATACGCATGAAACAAAGGTGTGGATAGTTAAGAGAGCAGAAGAGTACCAAGTTCAGATGTTTCAATTCTGTGGCCCCACGACAGGAAGGCGGTGCCCTAGAGGGGCCAGTTTCAGTACCGGTTCAGGGCATTGCCAGTATCTGCTCATGCAGCTGGTGAGTAGGCAGAGGACTGAGCTTCTGGAAAGGACTAGAAAACACTGCTCCACCTGTGCTTGGTGGGCAAGGTGTCTGTGTAGAAGGGGCCATGGGAAGGGAAGTTACTAAGAGATCTGAGTCTGCTCAGAGCCCCACACTGTTCTCTTCCTAACCCTGATTTAGTTTCATTATCCTTTCCAGAAACTTCACCTCCTACTGTACACAAAGAACAATGAAAGGGGGAACTTGGCTGAGAGAGTCACATGCAGGGACCTTGGATTCAGGGAATCAGTGCCAGGGGCCCGGGGAGCGTGGACATTGGCCTCACTTTTGGATGGTACACCTGTACTCCTTTACTGGCAGAATGACTCACCTTTGTTGCCAGTAATGGAACTGTCTAGTTTTATCTTTGTTCACAATCTTCAGCCTAGCCGTGCCCATTTCTTACAGGCCTGAAACTGTGACAAAGTTGGCTCGTCCTTCATGTCTCCAGGACTGGGGCTGCCGTGTGAATTAAGCTGCATAGGCCTGTCCTCTATCCCTCAGGAAATTTTTTTTTTTAAAGAGCAATACAGTGCAGATAGGAAGGGCAGGCAGCCGGACTGAGAGGAAGCTCACATCCTGTTCCTCCCACTTCCTAGCACTGTGACCTTGTTTATTACTTAGCTGCTCTGAGTCTTGGTTTTCTGATTTGTAAAATGGGAACAGTAACGCCTCTCTGTCACTCTCCTGGGGTCATCATATTCAGCAGCAGCAATAGGACTCAAGTTCCAACTAGGCAGAAGCAAGAAGCCCCAAGCCACAACCAGCTCTCTGTTCCTCCCAGTTCGACCCAGGAAGGCATGTGCTGGGGGCAAGGAGTCTTACTCAGACATTCCCCTAGCCCTCGTAGAAGGATCTTTTTGGAGTTTTTAAGCATCTTCTTGAAGGTTTTTCAAATGGTGAAATAGCAGCCTACTCTGACAGAGCACTGAGCTGAGGTGACTACTGAGCTGAGGAAAGTCGGTAGCAGTTAGGGGAGTGTCACAGATGAAGATAGCTGGGTCTGCTTGACTCACACCCTCCGAAGCACCACAAGGGACTTTCCTGTCTCCAGGCTAACTTCCTGCTCCTGGATGTCTGGAATGATTATTGTGTAACAAGAATGGCTCAGGGGCTGGCACAGCGGCTCACACCTGTAATCCCAACACTGTGGACGCCAAAGCAGGTGGGTTGCGCTCAGGAGTTGGAGACCAGCATGAGCAAAGAGAGACCCCTGTCTCTACAAAAAATAGAAAAACTAGCCAGGGATCATGACGGGCGCCTGTAGTCCCAGATACTCAGGAGGCTGAGGCAAGAAGATTACTTGAGCCCAAGAGTTTGAGGTTGCTGTAACCTATGACGCCATGGCATTCAACCTCACAGTAACTGAGTAAGACTCTATCTCGGAAAAAAAGGAATGGCTCAGGAATTGTCATTTCCCCTTGGCAATGCTATTTATATTTCTACTATAGAAATAACCACCATCAAAAATATATATAGGTACTGGGTTGAAGAAACATACCCTGTCTCAAGTAAGAGGGCAAAACCACCCTCCACACCCTACCTACCCAGGTATTCAACAGTGCAACAAGCCAATAAATCATCCTATCTGGTGGCCAAATTACATTAATTGGCATCAATGCAGTATATATATATATATATATATATGTATATATATATTTTTTTTTCTTGAGATAGAGTCTTACTTTTTTTTTCTCACTCTGTCGTCCTGGGTAAAGTGCTGTGGCATCATAGCTCACAGCAACCTCAAACTCCAGGACTCAATGATCCTCTTGCCTCAGCCTTCTGAGTAGCTGGGACTGCAGGCACCTGCCACAACACCCAGCTCATTGCTCTATTTTTAGTAGAGACAAAGGTTTCACTCTTGCTCAGGCTGGTCTTGAACTCCTGAGCTCAGGCAATCCACCTGCCTCCGCCTCCAAGAGTGCAAAGATTACAGGACTGAGCTACCATACCTGCCCTCAGAAAAAAAGATTTAAGAAGAAAGAGAATACTCACACATTCAGCACTCAGTCAAAGAAGTAAGATATGACTGATACATCTGAAGCCCCTGTACTTCCTCCTCTTTTCATCCCTCTGTCCCCAAACCCCAACTCCATCCCAGGCCACCACTACACTAAACTCCTTGTTTATCACTGCCATGGATCTTTATATTTGTACAATATACGTATGAATTCGTAAGCAAGACATAGGACTCATGTATGTTGTTAACACTGTATAAATCATGTCATATTATATGTGTTATTTTGTTTGCTCAGCATTAAGTTTCTGATACATAAATTTGAACCACATGAAATCGCTGATAATCTGGTTGTTTCTGGTCTAGGAGAGTGACAATTTCATATGCTTCAACTTACTAATTCTAGTTGCTTTTGTTTCACTATTTGGTAGTCTTCCTTTATATGACTACACTTACCATTTATCTAAGCTCCCTTTGCCGAATGCAGGTATTTAGTTGTTCAGGTTGTTGAAGGGCGTTGGTGGTCCCATGGATCTGTGTCTTGCTTCAACCACAAGAATTTGAATGGAACAGATCCAGGAGCTTTCTTTCTTCCAGCCTCCAACAGCTCTCCAACCTCCTCTCCACTTGCAATCTTCAGGACCATCTTCACAGACATCTACTACTTCTAGAGTCAGCTAACACCATTTTTCATAGTTAGCTCCTTACTGCTGACCAACCAGGAGCTCCCAGATTGGTCAGAATTATTCTACCAAGGTAGAGGCAGCCATCGACCACCGGCTCAGTTTACATCTACAGGCCTCCTAGGCTACTATTACCACATGACAATGTGGCTCTGAAAGGCGAGGACCATTTCTTCCTCAAATTAGTTGAGGAGAACCAGTGTGGCAGCTATACTTTCTTCCAGAATATGCAGAAACTATCTCAAGATGAATGGGGTCCAACCCTGGTTGCAAGGGATGCTGCCATGGCCCAGAGAAGAACCTGAACCAGGCTCTTTTGGATCTTCATGCCCTGGGTTCTGTCCACACACACACCCCCATCCCTGTGGCTTCCTGAGACTCAGAAGTGAAATTCATCACAAAGATGGACAACGACCTGCAACCTCCACAGGCTGGCTGGGCAAGTATCTCTTCAAAAGGCTCATGATCAAGCATAGCCAGGAGCCTACCAAGCCCAGAGACCTCTAAGGAGCCCAACTCAAAGCATCAAAGCTTCTGCCTCAGCCTCTCCCTACAGCCACTAGGTAGCTTTTTAATCTCCCTGGAGTCCTCTCCCAAGCCTTGGACCAAATGGAAATAAAGCTTTTTTATTTTTTATTTTTTTGAGACAGAGTCTCATTTTGTCACCCTCAGTAGAGCGCCATGGCGTCATAGCTCACAGCAACCTCAATCTCTTGGGTGCAAGTGATCCTCTTGCCTCAGTGTCCCAAGTAGCTGGGACTACAGGTGCCAGCCACAATGTCTGGCTAGTTTTTCTATTTTTAATAGAGACAAAGGTCTCAGTCTTGCTTAGGTTGGTCTCAAACTCCTGAGCTCAAGCAACCACTACCCTCAGCTCCCAAAGTGCTAGGATTACAGACGTGAGCCACTGTAGTTGGCCTGGAAATAAAGCTTTTTGCAGAAAAAAAAATTGTTTAGATTGTTCCCCGCCCCCCAGCTCTCAAAACTCTCCTCCACATCTCCTGTGCATGTGCAAGAGTTTCCTTTGAGACATAGATCCAAAGTGGATTTGCAATTACTAGATCATACTGCGTGCAAGGGTCCAACATTGATAAATATTGTAAATTTTTCTCTAAAGAGATTGTCTTGGCTTGGCACCTGTGGCTTAAGCAGCTAAGGTGCCAGCCACATACACCTGAACTGGCGGGTTCAAATCCAGCCCGGGCCCACCAAACAAGAATGACAGCTGCAACCAAAAAATAGCCGGGCGTTGTGACAGGCACCTGTAGTCCCAGCTACTTGGGAGGGAGAGGCAGGAGAATCACTTGAGCCTAGGAGTTGGAGGTTGCTGTGAGCTGTGATGCCACAGCACTCTACCCAGGGTGACAGCTTGAGGCTCTGTCTCAAAAAAAAAAAGAAAGAAAGAAAGAAAGAGATAATCTCAATTTATATCTCTCCAAACAGTGTAATGGAATTTCCTTGGCTCCATATCCTCACTCATACTTAGTACTAACAGATTTTCAAGTGTTGTTAATATGAGGAATATGAAATATCTCAGTGTAGCTTCATTCTTTCAAGTCTCTGATTACCAAGGAGATTATATTTTTATGTGTTTATTCCTCATTCATATTTCCTTTTCTTTTAGTTACTCATTCATATATTTTGTCCATTTAGCTGGATTGCTTAATTTTTATAGATTTATAGATCTTATATATAGTCTTTGTATCTCCTTTTACATATGTATATGTGTATCTCCTTTGTCAGTTACATAATGCTGCAGATAAATACTGTTTCCCTGGGCTGTGCTTGTGGCTCAAAGGACTAGGGCACCAGCAAACCCAGCCCTGGCCAAAAACTCAAAAAAAAAAAACCCCAGAAAACCATTTCCCAGTTTGTGGCTCATTGCTAGTTTTTTAATATCATTTTTGATGTTTTGTTTATTTTGAGACAGTGTCTCAATCTGTTACCTGGGCTACAATGCTGTGGCATTAGCCTAGCTCACAGCAACCTCAAAGTCCTGGGAACAAGCGATCCTCTTGCCTCAGCCTCCCGAACAACGAGGACTACAGCCACCAGCCACAATGCCTGGCTAATTTTTCTATTTTTCAACTTTTTTATTTTTTTGAGACAGGGTCTCATTTTGTCACCCTCGGTAAAGTGCCATGGCATCATAGCTTATGGCAACCTCAAACTCTTGGGTTCAACCAATCCTCTTGCCTCAGCCTCCCAAGTAGCAGGGACTACAGGGGCCCACCACAATGCCTGGCTATTTTTAGGGATGGAATCTTGCTCTGGCTCACTCTGTCTCGAACTTCTGAGTTCAGGTAATCCACCTGCCTCGGCATGAGTCACCATACCTGGTCTTAATTTTTCTATTTTGAGTAGACATGGGGTCTTCCTCTTACTGAGGCTAGTCTCCAAGGCCTAAGCTTGAGCAGTCTACCCACCTGGACCTCCCAGAATGCTAGGATTACAGATGTGAACCACCACACCCAGCCTCATTTTCGATGTTTTAAAATAATCAAGAAGAAA
Organism: Otolemur garnettii; assembly: GCF_000181295.1. Lineage (NCBI taxonomy): Eukaryota > Metazoa > Chordata > Mammalia > Primates > Galagidae > Otolemur > Otolemur garnettii. Next base: position 29,844,035 of record NW_003852408.1, read on the forward strand.
AAAAATTTTTTAATAAAAATAAAATAATAATTGAGAGAGTGTTTCTGCTTAAATAAATTCACAAATAATAGATCCATAGGGGGTTATTAAGGAAACAGATGGGATGTTGCAGGAAATATCTCCAGACTTGTATGCTGAGAACACAGGAGAATTCTTCCACAAATTTGTGGGCTTGAGGACACTCTGATCAGACTAAGTGTAACATTTTCTCTGTTCTTATGCGTTCATTAGGACTTCAGGTAATCCTGAAGGAGCTCAGGGTGGGAAGAAGAAGGGACAAGTTGTGACCAGGGGCAAACACTCTGCACAGCACAAAAATGATAAATTCTCATATTCTGGCCTGTCACATACTCCAAAGAGGCAGTGGAAGAGTAGGACATATTGCCACATCTATATACCTGTTTGTTGGATATTTACATTTGTATGTATGGTTTACGGGGCTCCAGTTTTACTCTTGCCTGACACCCAGCAATGTTGGGAGGGGCCTGGGGATAGGTGTGAGTGAGAAGATGAGATGTGCTATGGGGTCCAGAGGGATACAGGGCTGCTGCCAAACCTCCTCTCCTCCTCCTCTTTCCATCCCTCCACCCCTTGTGGAAGTTTTGGCTTTGAAAAGCTCATCTTCCATTTGTGTGGGGGAGGATATGTGAGGTGCAGCCTGCAGACCACAGAAGTGCCTGGAGGTGCCCCAGCTGGGCAGTTGTGCTCAAGGACAGAGGGATGAAGGAGCAGGAATTCCCAGCGCCTTTGCCTCTAGTTGAGTCAGACGGATGTAATTTTAGCTCCACGGGCCTCGGGCCAGGCCCCACTCAGGAAACACGTACAGGACCTTGCCCTCTTCTCTGTCCTGAACAAATCACCTGCACCAGAATCCTCCTCTCAGGATCTGCTTCTGAGCACCCCATGGGAAATAGGCATTGGGGGGGTCCTCTTTTGTTTTCGCCTTGTTTTTTTTC
>NW_003852408.1:29845404-29856500 GCF_000181295.1 Otolemur garnettii
GGGTTTGAACCTGCCACCTCTAGCAAATGGGGCCAGCACCCTACTCCTTGAGCCACAGGTATCGCCCCATTTTTGTCTTTTTTTTAAATATAGAAATCCAACTTTATCTTCTTTTTTTGTTTTTTTGGTTGCAGTTTTTGGCCCAGGGCCAGGTTTGAACCAACCACCTCAGGTATATGGGGCCGGCACCCTACTCTTTGAGCCACAGGCACTGCTCTTGTCTTGTTTTTAAGAGAAAAGTTGCAGCACATTTTATGTGCCGGGGGGAAAGGCCTAGGACTCCCCTTAGTGAAAAGAACAAGACCATCCAAGAAGCATGGCCAGCATTTGAGGTCTGAGGAGACAAAAGAAGGTATGAAACGGTATAAGAGAAAAGAGTGACACAGCTAGGGAAACCTCCCAGGGGCCCCAAACCACTGAGAGCCTACTGGAGTGGGTCAGAGACATCGTGTTTTCACAGCGGCCACATCTAGGAGTTCCAGTACAAACTTGGAGTAGCTGGACACGTGAGATGGATGGATGGAGTTGGGATTCTGTCACCTGAGTAGGACCGAGGGAAAGGCCCAGGTGTTGAGGGCAGTGCTGAAGAAGAGTGAGCCGAATGATCCCTGAGCCTGGTAAGGAGGGCGAGAGGGTAGGGTTGATGCCAGAAAGATGGCAGTCAGGGTAATCAGCTAACTGGAGGCCCCGGGCCACCAGCATGGGAATCTGCAGGGAGATTGAATCTAGCAGAAAGGATTGATTGGAGGTAGTTGTCAGGGAGCAGCTGAGACGTGGGTGGAAGTACAGATATTAGTAGTAGTCGAGTATAGTGGAGGCTACGCTCACTGAAAGGGTGTGGGGAGGCTCCAGGACAGGTGCAGAGCGAAATAACAGGCAAACACAGACCAAAGTGGAGTGATGAGCGAGCGTGGTCTTCTTCGTGTGTTCTTGTATTTTCCAAATATTCCACAACGAGCATACATGATTATGTAATCAAAAAAGGGTTATGAGGTAAAATCAAGACTATTACTCAAAGGTTAAAAAATTGGAAAAAACCACTTTATTCATTAGTAAGTCAATCCCTATTGTTTACAAGAATCCAGTCCACAAAGGTCATAGTTATTGCCATTCTAGAATTGTGCCAGTATTTCCCAGAATCATTTAAAATGAGACCAAATGAGAGATACGTTCCATAGTGCACTTTCTTTCAAGAAATACCTATTTTTAAGTATACATGTATATATGTGGGTATGTTGCATTTGAGTTGGACAGTGGCTCGATTGTAATCTTAGCACTCTGGAAGGCTGAGACAGGAGGATCATTTCAGCTCAGGAGTTCAAGACCAGCCTAGGCAAAAGTGAGACCTTGTCTCTACTAAAAATAGAAAAATCAGCCCAACATTGTAGCAGGCACCTGTAGTTCCAGCTACTTTGGAGTCTGAAGCTGGGAATTGCTTGAACCAGGAGTTTGAGGTTGCTGTGAGCTGTGACTCCATGGCAATCTACCAAGGGTGACCAAAGTAAGACTCTGTCTCAAAAATAAATAAATAAATAAAGCATGATTCATTTGGCAGTACAAACCCGAGTCATGTGTTAAATAGGGAATTTCTCCTACTGCTTTTTTAAAAAGTATCTCATTTTAAAAAATTTGTAAAGGATCCCATTTTTAAAAAATTAAAAATTTATCTCCTATTCAAAGATAGCAAATGTGTTGCTACATTCTTACTACATCCTTAAGAGCAAACTGCAGATTTTCAACAAACCCAGACTCTACCAGGAAAAAAGTTATATGATTTGTCACATACAAAGTAGATACCACACCCAGGGACAATGTGGCAGGACTTCGGAGTTTAGAATGGGAACAAATAGTTTCAGATGGGTTCTAAGGAGACAAATCTAACAGAGAAAAAAACAAGAACTGTGCAAAGTGAAACTAAATGCCTTGGAGACACAGGATGGTCTTTCTGGAGCTACCCAAGATTACGAATTCTCCACTAACGGCTGGGAGGCTTCTGTAAGTCATTTAACACGCCAGGAGCTAGACTGTGGGGTCACTAGGGTCCTTTGAAGCTCCCCAAACCACGATCCCACTGCTTCATTCTGCCTGCTAGAAGAGTGAAGCAGAGGTGAGGCATGGTGTAGGCGGAGTCTGTTATGGAATGAAAGGAAGGGTTGGAGCAAGCTTCACACAGATCAATCACCAGCACCTAACAATAAATGTGAGGACCTCTAGCCGCGAACATCCACCTATGCTGCACTACAAAGTTCAAGGTAAAGTTCGTTGCTTTCTGTGGGCACCAAATCCTGAGGCAGTGCTCACATACAAAGCACTCAGAATACACATCTATGAATTGTTAAAGATTATCACCTGGAAAAAATTAAAACATTTAAAAATTAAAGTGGAGCGCTCATAGACTCTAAGAATAAATTCACAAACACCTAAAGGTCCAAGAATTCTAGGGTGAGAACTACTTGACTAGATCACTCAGAAAGTACCTGACCTGAAGATTTTGTAAATCATGTATGGCACCAAAAACACCCAAACCTGTAAACTGAAGTAAACTTCTATCTTGGTTTACCTCCAGGAGAGTTTGATCATGGAGAAGGGGCTGCTATCCTCGCAGCACTCACCATTGTTACACCAGTGCTTGCTCTGGTTGGTCAGTATCTGCAATGTTCCAGCTGCTTATATGTCTAACGTCACCTGAGCGTTGGTGGCAAATAATGTGATGGTATCACACCTGCCCGCCACCGTGAGTCCCTGAAGCTGAGAGCAACAGCTGCTGTGGCTCTAAAAAAATAGGTATTTTCACCAGTGTAAGCATATTTAATCAATGCATGTAAATAACACGTGTATAACACTTTCTCCAGTAGTTTCAAGCAAAAGACAGGGTGGCCATAAAGTTCACGTGCAATTTAAAATAGTTACAACTATTTAAATTGTATATAGGAGCCCTGTATATAGGAACCTCATTTAATCTTTTTCTTCATAAATTGGGTGTCCATTGGCAGCAGCCACTTCCAAATACTTGTGACCAAACCCCCTAGTACTGGACTCTAATTCATGCAGACACATACACATGAACACTAAAATACAGACAAATGTATTTTCCATAATCTTAAAGGGCATACGCGAACAAATGTGATGTGTTCTTGTCAAGGGTGATTGTATGCCTTGACCTACAATTGCAAATGTGCAGGGAGCCCTAAAGTGCTTGCTGGAGACCTCTAAAAATCAATTTCTTGACTCTGGAATTTAACCTCGCACAAACACAGAGTTGTAGCAAAATAAAAATATGAAAACAAGACTATAGGCCCAAAACTTAATCATCAAACTTCAAATGTTTCTGAAGAAGGGAATTTCACCAACAGTGTTTTGTCCAACTAAACTCAGAGCCAAGGTTGGCCTTCTGCTGCTGCTCCAAGAACCAGCGAGGGAAGAATCTGCCCTTCGCTCAGAGGACACGCATCAGAGGGCATTACTAGCGCTGAGCTGCCGATAAAGTCAGCTGGAATTAGGCACAAAAGAACGCAAGCTCAGCTGTTTTGATTGAGGTAACTGACAAATAACTCCATCAAAGGCCTACGACGTACTTGCACTTGATTAGATTTAAATGGGTACATATATATACATAGCCCTTCCTCTTTCCAACAGCTAACATTTTCTCTATGAATAAAAGGTTGGGGGTGGCGCCTGTGGCTCAGAGGAGTGGGGCTCCAGCCTCATATACCACAAGTGGCAGGTCCAAACCCAGCCCCGGCCAAAAATTGCAAAAAAAAAAAAAGAAAGAAAGAAAAAGGCTGGAAAAACTAGCCTGACTTATAGTGTCATGGAACAGGAAAATGGAGGGGTGAAATGGGAACCCAAGGCTTTGACTCTCAGACCTGTTGCCTCTTCCTTTATACCTTGTCACCCTTCCTGTGCAGAAAAGGAGTGTTCAAGGGCCAAAGGTTTATGTATCCAACTGGACAAAGACTCTGGCCACCAGTTGTCAGCCTCAACTTGTATAAACAACGGTTTCTAAAGATCATCCTGATACACATATTAGACTTATTTGCTCCATAGAGCTACATTCCAGGCAGTGCCCAGCTATATTATAACAGGGTTCCTATGAATAATACTCATAGCAAATTTATTATAGATGAATTCAGCTTTCACATAAAGTCAGGTAGTTCTGAAACTTTTTGTTTTTTGTCATTAATTTTTTTTTTTTGCAGTTTTTGGCCGGGGCTGGATTTGAACCTGCCGGCATATGGGGCTGGTGCCCTACTCCTTTGAGCCACAGGCGCCGCCCTGTCATTCATTTTTTTTTACATAGTTTATCTTTTTTTTTTGAGACTATGTTGCCTTCTGTAGAGTGCTATAGTGTCACAGCTCACAGCAACCTCAAACTCTTGGGCTTAAGTGATTCTTTTGCCTCAGCCTCCCACGTAGCAGGGACTACAGGTGCCTGCCACAACACCCAGCTATTGTTTTTGTTGTTGTTGCAGTTGTCATTGTTTTTTAGCTGGCCCGGACTGGGTTCGAACCCACCAGCCTTGGTGTATGTGGCCTGCGCCCTACCCACTGAGCTATGGGTATGGCCATGAAACTTAGTTTTCTTCATTCCTTGACATCTTTTATGAGCACCTGCACATCCGAGGAGACGCTCACGATGTCCTGTGACTCAAGTTCACTTCAATGGACTATAAACAATGACTTGCCGCAGGACTGTGAGTGAGTTGCTCTACCTCCCTGCCCTCAGCCTCCTCATCTATAAATGAAATGAAGTCTTAGACACAAGACTTCCTATTGTCCACCTAAGTCTAAGCTCCAAAGATTCACAATAGGGTTGCTGGAATTAAAAATTAAAAAGTTCAGGCTCGGGCGGCTCCTTTGGCTCAGTGGGTAGGGTGCTGGCCCCATACACAGAGGGTGGCGGGTTCAAACCAGGCCCCGGCCAAGCTGCAACAACAAAAAAATAGCCAGGCGTTGTGGTGGGCACCTGTAGTCCCAACTACTCAGGAGACTGAGGCAAGAGAATTGCCTAAGCCCAACAGTTGGAGGTTGCTGTGAGCTGGGTGATGCCATGGCACTCTACTGAGGGCAATAAAGTGAGACTCCGTCTCTACGAAAGAAAAAAAAAAAAGTACAGACTCACAGCCAGAATCTCAGTGGTTAGGGCACCGGCCACACACACTGGGGCTGGTGGATTCAAACCCGGCCTGGGACTGCTAAACAATGACAATAATAACAACAACAAAAATTGCTTGGCGTTGTGGTGGGTGTCTGTAGTCCCAGCTACCTGGGAGGCTGAGGCAAGAGGATTACTTAAGTCCCAGAGTTTGAGGTTGCTGCTGTGCCACAGCAGGGTGACATAGTGAAACTCTGCCTCAAAAAAAAAAAAAAAGAAGAAAAAGTTCACGCTGGGCACGGTGGCTCATGCCTGTAATCCTAGCACTCTGGGAGCTCGAGGTAGGTGGGTTGCCTGAGCTCAGGAGTTTGAGACTAGCCTGAGCCACAGCAACACCCCATCTCTAAAAGTAGCCAGGCACTACGCAGGCACCTATAGTCCCAGCTAGTTGGGAGGCTGAGGCAAGAGGATCAGTTGACCTCAAGAGTCTGAGATTGCTGTGAGCAGTGACACCATGGCACTCTGCTGAGGGCAACAAAGTAAGAGTCTGTCTAAAAGAAAAAAAAAAAGCTCAAGTACATAAAAACATCCAAAGCCTTAATTTAAAGTGTTAAGACCAAGCACTGGTGTCTCACACCTGTAATCCTAGCACCCCAGGAGGTCGACACAGGAGGATCACTTGAGGCCAGGAGCTCAAGACCAGCTTGAGCAAGAGCCCCCACTTCTAGTAGAAATAGAAAAGATAATCCAGGTGTATGGTATGTGACTATAGTCCCAGCTACTTGGGAGGTTAAGGCAAGAGGATCACACGAGCCCAAGAGTCTGAGATTGCTGTGAGCTATAACACCACTGCACTCCAGCCTGGATGACAGAGCAAAACTCTGTCTCAAACTCCATCCCCATTCCCCTTGCCCCCGCCAACCCATTAAAACAGTATCAACACTTCCATAGAGAGCTACACATCCCTTTGGCCAAAGAGAGCTCAGTAATCCTTGTACACAGCTTCAGTCCCTGAGGCAGCCGCTCTCCTCACCCACTGGGCCAGAGGAGCAGTGTATAGTGAGAGGTGAGGGCTGTTGACTGTAATCCACACAGCACAGCTGCCAGTCCTGGGACCATCCAACTGAGAGACAGGAGCTTCTCTGAGATTTCATCCTGAGTCGAGCTTGACTGAAGCCTGAGCTACCATGCATGGGTTTCCACATGAAAGAAGCGATACTTTCCCTTTTTTGCTTTAGTGAGTTTGAATTGGTGTCCTGTCACCAGCTCCAGAAAGATTCTGACCAATATCTGGCATTGGTTGTAAAGTCTCCTTCCACTCCCACAGCAACCGAATGTGTCTCTCTTCACATTGAGCCACCATCTTCCTGGAGCCAAACCTGCCCCCAACTTGTGCGTGAACACTTTGCTTGCATTAAAACAGAAAATGGGGCTTGGCGCCTGTGGCTCAAGCGGCTAAGACACCAGGCACATACACCTGAGCTGGCAGGTTCGAATCTAGCCTGGGCCGCCAAACAACGACAGCTGCAACCAAAAAATAGACGGGCGTTGTGGTGGGCACCTGTGGTCCCAGGTACTTGGAAGGCAGAGGCGGGAGACTCGCTTGAACCCAGGAGTTAGAGGTTGCTGTGAGTTGTGATCTACCCAGGGTGACAGCTTGAGGCTTTGTCTCAAAAATAAAAAAAATAAAAAAATAAACAGAAAAAGGGCTGGGCATGGACCGAATTTTTACTTCCTACATGTACAGAAGAGCAGCCTTAGGAAAGGGGAGAGCAGAGGGAGGTGAGTGGAATATGTCCTCACTGTCCCATCTACAACTCCATGCAGAGGGGACTCAGAACTATAACCAAGAGGGGGAAGGGGAACTCTGGAGAGGGGAAATCTAAGCTTGGTCTAGGCTAAGAACAGTGGTTCTTTGAGCTCAAGGGAACCTTAAATGCATGTGGTTCCACTTTGCTTTTCACAGATATGTAAGCCAAGGCCAAGTATTCTGTCATCAGGGTACACAGTCAAAACCAAGGGGGACAATTCAAGCCTTCAGAAAAGAAAGTTTTTCAACATGTAGACTTGTCAAAAGGAAAAGAAAAAACAGAACTTACTGGGTCTGAAAAAAAGGTTGTTTCCTATCACTAGAAGATCAAATGGAGACTAGCAGACCATCCACCACCAATTCTTGTGCTGGGTGGGAGGCTGCAGAGCAAAGGCACACATCTTTCAAGTATAAGAGACGATGAAAACTCTAGCCCTGAAACGCTCCCTGTGGAACCGGGAATACTAGTTTCTTCGTTAGTGTGAAAGCAGGCTGGGGCATCTGCTTCTTTGTTCCCCATTCATCTGTTTGTCGACTCACATCATGGTTGACAACAGTGAGGATGGATAAGATGTCTTCACCTCTGCAGACAGAGAGGAAAAATTTTCTCAGTCAGAAGGCCAAAACTACATCCTAGGTCTTAGAAAGATAACAGATAATCAGAAGGCAGGAAGGAAGGACTCAAATAGATAAATATGTAGCATTAATAATCCCCTCTCTATTATTGGCTTAGGGAGAGATCTAAAGATAAACACGACATAGTCCCTGAATTTAAAACTCTTAGAGGACAGACACAAAACATTTATCAAGCATGGCGTGTACACAATGTCCACGATACAAGGCAGAAAGTGACCAAGTCCATATGTAAAGTAGGTCAAAGTTCCATTGCAAGTACAGAGGAAGAAGCTTTTCTGGTTGGAAGGAAGAGAGAAAACTCCACGGAGGAGGTAGCATTTGAACTAGGGATGGTAGGACAAATAGCATTTACCAGAATATTCTGGAGGTGGGTGATACATATCACTGGCAGCAAAAATAACCTTTGGAGGTACACTCAATTTTGAGTTGTGGCTCCGTTGCTCACTAATTGTGTGATTTTAGGCAGGTTACTTACTTTTCTGTGCCTCAGCATTAGGTGGGAACCATGGTAATCTCAGTCTTAGACACTGCCATGGGAATTAAATAATGTATTTCAGATAAAGCACTTAGAACACTGGCTACACTATTCCATTGACCGTCTTTTAGCATTATTATTACTCCTCTCCTCTCCCTCCTCATCATCATGATCATCACCACTTTTCAGGTGGAGGATAAAAGACCTGCCTAGTTTTCTATCCCTGGATCTTGCTTTGCAATAGCTGTTTTCTCTGTTTCCCTATCTTTCTATGGCTGATCCCTTCTCATAACATAGCTTCCCCTGAAATATTATCTCCACCAAGAAGCCTTTTCAAGTAGGCCCTGCCCTGCTCTCTGTATCATTATGTCATGATCCCCTTTTCATATGTTCATGGCAGTCACCACTTCCTGAAATTGTCTTATTAATTTAGATATTAAACACTGAAAACCATACAACATGGACACTAAAAGAGGATACTTAAAAAATGGAAGTATATCTCATGTTCACAGATTAGAAAAATTGATCTTGTTAAAATGACCATACTATACAAGTGTTCTATAGATTTAATGCAATCCCTACCAAATACCAATGAAAAGCCAGGTGTATGGGCACAGCTATAGTCTCAGCTACTCAGGAGACTGAGAAGGGACAATCACTTGAGCCCAGGAGTTTCAGGCCAGTCTGGGCAACACAGAACCTATTTCTTCACAAAAATAGAAAAAACAGCTGTAAAATTCATATGGAACCACAAAAAACTCCATGTAGCAAAAGCAATTCTGAACAAAAAGAAAGGTGGAGGTATAACACCACCTGACTTTGAAATGTACTACAAAGCTATAGTAAACAAAACAGTATGGTACTGGCATAAGAAGAGACATTCAGATTAAAAGAACAAAACAGAGAGTTTAGAAATGAATTCATGTATCTACAGCTAACTGATTTTTAACAAAGAATCCAAGAACACTCATTGGAGAAAAGACAGTCTCTTCAAAAACTGGTGCTAGGAAAATTGGACATCCACATGTAGAAGAATGACACCTACCTTTCACTATACATGAAAATCAACTTAAAATGGATTGAAGCCTTAAACATAAAACCTGATACTATGAAACTACTAGAAGAAAACAAACCACCTCACTCCAGTTAGAATGGCTATTATCACAAAAACAAAAGAAAACAAGTGTTTGCAAGGATGTAGAGGGATTATATATTAGTATGGGCATTAGGTAAAACAGTATGGAGGTTCCTCAAAATATTAAACATATGGTTCAGCACTCTCACTACTGAGTATATACTCAGAGAAAACAAAATCAGTATCCAATCAGTATACTCACTACTGAGTATATATCCAGAGAAAACAAAATCAGTATTCAAAGAGATAGCTGTACTCCCATGTTTGTTTCAGCACTATTTACAGTAGCCAAGACAGGGGATCAACCTAAATGCCCCACAAGAAATGAATGGATAAAGATAATGTGGTGAATATACACAAAGGAATACTATTCAACCATAAAAATAAACAAAATCCTGCCATTTGCAACAATATAGACGAACCTGGAAGACATAATATTAAATGAAGTAAATCAGACATCAGAAAAGAAAAATTAAAAAACCCAGTATGTTCTCACTCATATGTGGAATCTAAAACAAAAAAAAAAGGTTCATATCAAGAGAATCTCTTACGGGCAGTGCCTGTGGCTCAAAGGAGTAGGGCACTGGCCTCATATGCCAGAGGTAGCAGGTTTAAACCCAGCCCTGGCCAAAAACTGAAAAAAAAAAAAAAAAAAGTAGAGAATCGCTTAAGCCCAAGAGTTTGAGATTGCTGTGAGCTGTGACACCACAGTACTCTATTGAGGGTGACATAGTGACACTCTGTCTGAAAAAAAAAAAGTTGGTATCATGGAAGCAGAGAGTAGAACACTGCCTATGAAAGACTTGGGAGGAGGGGGGAAGAGAAGATGGGGAAAGGCTGGTCAATGGGTACAAAGTCACAATTAAATGGGAGGAAATAATTGTGGTGTTCTCATTTTTTCCCCAATAGATACAGGGGTTACAAACAGAGTTTTGTAACATGGATATATTGTATGGTGGTGAAGTCTGGGCTTTTGGTGCACTCATCACCCAAATAGTGTACATTGTATGGAAATGTTTTATCCTTAGCCTCCTTCCATTCTCCCTGAGTTCTAGAGTGGGTGACTATAGTTAATAATGAGGTATTGCATACCACAAAATAACTAAAAGAGAGGATTTGTGGGAGGGGGTTGTTTTGTGTGTTTTGGAGACAGAGTTTCACCGTTTTGCACTCGGTAGATTGCTGTGGCATCACAGCTCACAGCAACCTCAAACTCTTAGGGTCAAAAAATCCTCTTGCCTCAAGCCTCCCAAGAAGCTGGGACTATAGGCACCTGTTACAATGACTAGTGATTGTTTTAGAAACAGGATCTCACTCTTGCTTAGGTTGATCTCAAACTCTTGAGCTCAGGCATTACACCGCTTCAACCTCCCAGAGTGCTAGGATTACAGGGATGAGCCACCGCACCAGGCTAGAAGAGAGGCTTTTAGAGGTACTCACCACAAAGAAATGACAAATCCTTGTGGTGTATACACTAACTACCTTGATTTGATCATTAATCAAGGTATATATATATATATATATACACATACATATATATATATATATCTCAAACTGTACCCCATAAACAAGTACAATTTTGATGTGTCAATTAAAAAATAAATAAAAGGGAGCTGGGCACAGTAGCTCACATCTATAATCTTAGCACTCTAGGAATGAGTGGGGTGGCTCTGTAATCCTAGAACTCTGGAATGCTGAGGGCGTGTAGATTGCTTGAGCTCAGGAGTCTCTAAAAAAAAAGAAAGAAAGAAAAGAAAAAACAAAAATTTCTACAGTAGCAAAAAATAGTCATTGCTTAGTCAGGCTTGTATACCATCTCCTTTTAGTAAACTGTTGAATATTTAAATAGTTAATGATTAATCAGGTATTGAGCCCAGGAATGACACCACAGCACTCTACCCAGGGCAACAGAGTGAGACTCTGTCTCAAAAAAAAAAAAAAAAAA
>NW_003852408.1:29857009-29861726 GCF_000181295.1 Otolemur garnettii
AAAAAAAGACATAAACATTGGCCTTTGACAGCTGTGGGAGCATCAAGGGTTTGGTAGAGAAGAGGGAAAAGTGACTCAAGGCTCCAGTCTTAAATTCCCAGAACAGCATGGTGACCATTCCTAGAAATGGGAATTTAGGAGCAGATGCTCCTTGAGAAGGCTGGAAGATCCATACAGAATATGTCATCCTAGAGCAACACAAAAGTAGTATATCTGGCAGGCAGTGAATAAGGTTGGCTCAGGCAGTCATTCATTAGCTCAGCAAATATTTATCAGGCCCAGCAACATATCAGATACTGAGTCAGATGCCAAAGCTACATGAATCAGGGTTTTTGCCCTCTGGGAATTCTCAGAAGAGTAGACCAGAGATGGCAATTTGGGAGACATATTCATGCAGGCCTCAGTGGCCTCTCGGTCCCTCTGCCAGGAGAGGAGCTAGGGAAGAGGAACTCGAAAGTGCAGGGAAGAGAGTCTGGTGATGGCCCAATGCCAGGGTACCGAAATCAAGGATGTGGCAGAAGGGAAGTTGTTAGAATAGAATAGAATGCCCAGGCCAGCACATAGGCAGGTGCTTGGCAAATAAGAGTGCCTGATAAATTAGAAAGGAAGGAACAAATGAAAGCCTTCCGTGCTTTTGTTCATACTATTCCCTCTGCCCAGCATGTCTTTCACCCTGATTCTCTGCCTAACGTCAATTTGCCATTGCTAGAAGCCTCCTCTGATCCTCCAGTACTGGATGAGGTACTTGTCCCATGTGTTTCCATAACACCTGTGCTTCATGACATGTATTTACCACCTGGGGATGCTCTTCCCTGTCTGTCTGTCCGTGGCTCAAGCTTATGAGCAACATGCGGCCTGAGATTGTGTCTTTCTTAATTCCATAGCTTCCTTTTCAGGTCTATGCTGGTACTCAATGCAAGGTCGTTAGGGATGGATGGATGGATGAATGGATGGATAAACAGGCAGGTGGATAAAAAAACTGAACACTCACCTTGGGACCAACTTCTTCAGACAATTGCATAGAGACTGAATATACCAGCTGCCTTTCTCCACGTCCCTGAAGCACTTACAGCCGGGGACAGTGGCCATCCCAAGCAGGAAATCTGCCTCTTTAGGAATGCTCTGCTTAAGTGTGTGCTCAGGGTTCCAGGCATCTGCTTCAATGGCTACAGAGGACTGTGTCATTACACCTTGGCAGGCCTGGAAGAAAAAGAGCTTAGGTTTTTCACGCAGTCCAGGGCACTGTTCGGCTGTGAAGTGAGACGTGATCTTCCGAATGGGAATGAGGACCCCATCTGAAGAGTAGACAGCCCCCAAATCTCCATGGGTCAGAACACAGAACACGAAGCAGTCCCTGTCATCATGGTCTGGATCACGCTTCTGCTCCTGAAGAACCTGGTCCATGACCTCTTTGGTCACATTATCATACTGGCACACTGTGAAGCCGAGCCACTCAAACACTTGTGTAAGGCACTCTGCAAGAAAAGGAGGGGAGGAGGAAGCAATGAAACTCAGCAGAACAAACCAAAACGAGGAAGAGAGACAATGTTCTAAAAATTGCACAGCAAATACTTGGGTAACAACGAAATCTTACTATGAACTTGCCTTCCTGTAGTACTCAGGGCTGTCACAACAGTCCTGAGAATCAGCAGGTAACAGTGTTTCACCCTGCTTCACACGAGGAGGGTGAAGACCTACAACTCTCCCACGGTCCCAGACCTAGCTAGAGGAGGAGCCGGAGCTCAAGACCAGGTTTCCTCGTGTTGACCCAGTATGTTCTCTCCACACAACAGAGGTTTAAATAGTCAGGGGCTCTTGTTGCTCTTTAGCAGACTGGTGATACCCTAAGGTTATACAGAAGGCTTAGAAATGTTTATGACATCATCCTTACATTTATATGGATGATAAAAGTTACAGAGAGAAAATGGGGGAAAAAATAATAATTTTAAGATCGGCAGCAGACAGAGCAACTTAAATATCCAACTTGCATTTGATAAACTATTTCCAGGGAGGCGCCTGTGGCTCAAAGGAGTGGGGCACTGGCCCCATATACTGCAGTTGGGGGGTTCAAACCCGGCCCGGCCAAAAACTGCAAAAAAAAAATAATAATAATAAAATTAAATAAAATAAACTATTTCTGACTTTTCTTACCAGCATCCTTGTCGGTCCCTGGTCTGTCTTTTAGGGCATCGTTGTCGGTCCCTGGTCTGTCTGTAAATTTGTGGTTGTTGACAATGACACAGTGGCCTCTGTATTTCCTGTTCATACTGTACACAGCTGTCTCCTTGAAAAAGAGATAGAACCACTAAGTAGGAATCCTCAATTGAGGGTTTAAATGTTTCTAACGAAGTAACTACTCCAGTGGGTACATTTTGAGAAAGAGCAGGGTGCATCTCTCTCTCTCTCTCTTTTTGTTTTTTAGACAGTCTCACTTTGTTGCTGGGAGAGGGGGGACCAAAGACCCCATTCTTGGCAAAGGAAAGCATAAAAAGAGGAAAATTTAAAAGTAAGCCGAGTGAATCAGAACAAAGACAAGTCAGCTAGTTTACATTTAAGCTAGCCATTGCTAGCAAGCTTCCTGCCTTTTCTGAAATTCTAGCCTGTTGGGGATACAGCTTACAAACACCCCCGCTGGGTCTGTGCGCACTGAGGAAAAATGGTCATAGAAGAGACTGTGGCAAAGACCTGGAAAGATACAGTAACTAGTCAACAGGTAAAGCCCATACCCATTGTGGAGATTTGCATTTGCCTGAGGCAGCGCTCAAGGGAGTAGCTTGAGCCCCGAGATTTGGGCAGAAGAGCTTATCCGTCTTATGGAGAGGAAGTTCCTCTATGGTGGTGATGGGAGGAAAATTCCTCCCTCCCACCAATTCCTCAGAGATTACACCAGTGCGTTTTACTCCACAGAGAACTAGCAGAGTTTAATCCTCCCTAGAAATCTGTGTGTGTGATCTCAAGAGGGAGGCTCTCCCAATACAAGCCTCAGGGGTCAGATTTCTCAAGGCTACCCTTAAGGTTAGTAATAGTAACAAGAGGAGCTGATACACGCAGTCAGAGAAACTGCTGGCTTCTTTGTTCCCTCCTTCAACTTCCCCTCTGGGCAAATAATCTTCAATAAAAGCAGAGTTGAGCAAACACTTGGTGCCACTGCCAGAAGCCCACAAAAGGCTAATGGACCCCTGAGCTCCCACTTCTAATTCTACTCTAAGTCTCATGTCTCTTTATTTACCCTCATTTCTAATTCTATATTTCTTCAGTGGTCACTGCCAGTTTCCACAGGTCATAGCAGACCCTGCGCCGGGGTAGGACCCCAACACTTTGTCATCCTTGGTAGAGTGCTTTGGTGTCACAGCTCACAGCAACCTCAAACTTTTGGGCTCAAGCGATCCTCTTGCCTCAGCCTCCCAAGTAGCTGGGACTACAGGGACACACAATAACGCCACGCTATTTTTAGAGACGAGGTCTCGCTCTTGCTCAGGCTGGTCTCCAACTTCTGAGCTGAGGCAATCTACCTGCCTCAGCCTCCCACAGTGCTGGGATTACAGGTGTGAGCCACAGTACCTGGCCACGGTATATTTCTTAATGCCAGTTGTTTAAATGATGTTTTTATACTTTGGTTGAAATCCCTTAAAATACTTAAGTCACAAGTCACATATTGAAAGTTGGTGATTCTGACCATTCTGTACCCGGTTTTGCTGTTAAACTATAATCTGAATACAATTTCAAAGATTCTTTTTAAATCCTAGAGCCCAGAGAGACTCTGTCTCCAAAAATAATAATAAAAAAAAGTAATAATAAAAAAAAATTCTAAAGTGGAATGCCATGTCCTGATTCAAATTCAGACTTCACCTGGTTTGATTGGAAAATCTCAATTATCAGAGTTAGAAAACAGAATATGTATTTTAATACTGTCAAATCCAGCATTTTTTGCAAAAGCATCTTCAGTTTTGGATTAGCAATATGAAAAAAGCATAGGTAAGGATTTGAGAAGACAACTAAAATAAAAAACAGGTTTTCTTTTTTTTCAGATGGTAGTAATCTGAGTACTCCAAAACCAAAGAAATCTCCTTTTTAACTTTATAAAAATAATATACAAGCCAGTGCAGTAGCGTGCACCTGTGATCCCAGCTCCTCAGAAGGCTGAGGTGAGAGGAGCCTTTGAGCCTAGGAATTTGAGATCAGCCTGGGCAACATAGCAAGAACCCTATCTCAAATACATACACACACACACACACACACACACACACATATACACACACACACATAATCAAAGTAGGAATTTAAAACATGTGCAGTTATTTTTGAAGACTATTATAAAGAGCAAGCAAGGAAAATTGACTGAGTTGGCTTCAGAGAAGCCTCAGTACACCTAGTCTCTGAGAAACTGATCTCTTGAAAACTAGGTACATCTTTGATCTAAGGTAAGGTGACCAGACATCCTGATTTTTAACAATTTGTCCCACATCCTGTGGTGTTTTTAAAAAGTCCCAAATTTTGGAAAGAATGCACAACAAGCTAGGGAACAGCGGGAGAATGGGAAGGGAATATATGGTTTTCAGCTGCTGAAAAGATTAATTAACTCCATTTGGGAATGAAGAGGTTAATGTAACTTCATTTGGAAATGAAAAGGCTCATGTAAACTCCCTACTCCCCTCCTGGGCAAGGTATCAGAAGGAGACTGGCTCCCTCCCTTGCTTCTAGGCAAGGACAATTAGCT
>NW_003852408.1:29862714-29867097 GCF_000181295.1 Otolemur garnettii
GCACTTAGATTTCCTTACTAATAATTTACAATCACGCAAATAATTCTACAGAATTGTTTTCCCCTCAAGGCACTCCTGCAACATTAATTCAACCGCTTTTTGCTTTCTGATGGGAGAGGCTAATGTTCTCACATTCCTTTCTGCTTAGTGTGGTGGGACACTACCCTTCTGGCAGGCCATGGGTTGGGGAATTAAGATTACATGGATCAGATCACAGGTTCCTGGTAGAAAGTGTGATTGGGTTAAGTCAGCATTTGTCTTTCACTGGATGTACAGAGGCTAGGTAGATCTGAAGAGGAAAAAAGGCCCAGGGACCAATTTGGGGAAGCCATTAGAATTAGCTTAGTCATGCCTTTGGCATTGGCTGAGTGTATCACATTGCTTTGAAGTGTTCCTGCAAACTCCCTGGTTCCTCTGGATAAGAATCTATCATAGAAAACTGACAGATGGGTTATTTGTCATGTGACAGTACCAGGAAAATGTAACATAACATGAAACAATTTTATTCTCCCACTCACAGCAAATTTGTAATGGAATCCACCAACTCTGCCTTTGTCTCTGGGCACAAGTTAATGATTAACTATGGTTAAGAGTCAGTCCTCGGGCTCAGCTAAGTCCATCTTCCCCAGAACAGGAAATATACGAAAAGGGACCCAAACTGCAGTGGCTCATAGCACCTGCAAATTCCTTTTCACCTTGAGAGAAGGTAACACTCCAGAAGAAGCCACGTCTAAACCTTGGAAGTGCAGGATTGTATAGCAGAACGAAACTGCCTTATCCTTTAGGAAGTGAAGTGGCTGCCTGAGCTCACAACGCTCCACTGTGGTGGAACCCAGAGTCAGACTGCTGGGCTCAAATGCCAGCTCCACCTGAGCAAAGTACTAGATGTCATGGGTCTCAGTTTCCCCATTATGAAGTGGGGATAATAGTAGTACCTATGTCTAGGTGACTGGAAGATTAAATAGCACAACCCCCGGAATGCTGTCACTCTGACTGGTGCTCCGTGATAGGAATCCTCACCAATATCATCAACGTCACCAACACCACAGCACACAACTTCCAGATTAGCAGAAAGGCTGAATTCTGGAAAGCTGCACATCTTAGACGCTGAAGGTTAATATTCCAGGAAATAATGAGGACTAGGCTCTGATAAACCTTATATATCACAGAGCGACTTCACAAAAAATAGTTTATTCATAAGCAGTATAGCCCAGTGATAGATTCTGGAACATTTTCCTAAGGTCATGATTTCTGGGCAGAGATTCGGGGCACTAAATACAGCATTGCCAAGTCCTTCCTCTTATTTCTCTCTCTCTCTCTGACAAACAGAAGCAGCATCTGGAGCCACTCTGTCCTCAGACTGCACAGTCTGTGGTCACTGCTGGCCTGCAGGTATCAGCCCTGCGGAAGCTCCTCTCCCCCTCGGAGGGTGACCTCATTCTGAAGGGTGGTGGAAGAGTAGCTATCCATGTTCCCCAGAATCAGCTATGCTGAGCATTCAGAGCAGAAACCACCCAGCCCGTCCCACACCCCATGGAAGAACTGGTATAATCCCTATATTCACTGCCCTGCCTTGAATTATTTAATTATTATTATTATTGTCACTTTTTTTTCTGGAGACAGAGTCTCACTATGTTGCCCTCAATAGAGTGCCGTGGCATCACAGCTCATAGCAACCTCTAACTCTTGGGCTCAAGTGTTTCTCTTGTCTCAGCCTCCCAAGTAGTTGGCACTACAGGCGCCTGCCACAACGCCCGGCTATGCCCTGCCTTGAATTGAAATAACAAATGAATTCTCCACTAATCTGTAAATTTTCTCTGTCAAGTCATTTGGAATTATTTGGTATATCTCAAATATATCTACTCTTGCCACCCTGATTTAAGTTGTAAAATCTGTATTACAAACACCCACCATGCACGCTCGTGTTGCCAAGGCGCCTCTTATTAAGAAACTAGAAAATGTACGGGCAGCACCTGTGGCTCAAAGGAGTAGGGCACCGGCCCCATATGCCGGAGGTAGTGGGTTTAAACCCAGCCCCAGCCAAAAACTGCAAAAAAAGAAAAGAAAAGAAAATGTAGGAAATACAGAAAATTCACACAGTTAGGATGAAGACCAAAAATCTAGACTTGATACAGTGAAGGACAGACATGTAATCCCCAGCCATAGAAAAGGGCATTAGCAGGAGACAGAAGGAGAATCGACTCCCTCTTTATGAAGGGAAAGCTTCACAAAGACACACCGGCAAAAAAACACAACAGGACATGTGCGCAAGGGCATTCCTTCTTGGCAGCATGACTGGAATAACTAAGAATTGGAAACAGCCTAATTTCCACCAACAGAGAGTGGCTGAGGAAGCGATGGTAGGTCCAGATATTGTAGTAGGATGCTGAAGACAATCTCTGTCCTTTCCTCCCGGAGATACTGTCACATGGAGTTAGCATTTTAGTGTGCTACCTCTCTGGTAATAAAGGGGAGATCTGGGTTGGTTTTTCTCAAAAGTGACAACAGGAGAAATCATAAAACAAATAAAAATGGTAACCAATGAAGGAAGAGAGGCAAGGATACAACACAGACTTTTCTTTGGGCCTACACTTAGATTTTATACTATGAAACACAAGATTTAAGTCTAGGGCCCTGTTTTTTCCGTATTCTCCTCCCCCTTTTACCACCACTATCACCCCTTGTCCTCAGTCCTCAGCCTGCGCAGAAAGCCCCAGAGAGGACTAGACCAAGTGTCAGGGAAGCACTGGCCCTGTATGAGGGGACCAGCAAGTCACCCCAAGTCCCTGGGGATGCCTCCCTGCTGGAGGCCCCAAGGCTTATGGCTGCAGGAGAGTGATGTATCTTTATTTTTAAGCCAGACCAGAGCTACACTGCTTCACCCCCAGGCCTGCATAATACTGGAATTTCCTTTTTTTTTTTCTTTTTAAAGAGCAGCTTCTACCTAGGAGGAATTTCCCATTATTGTGAGAGTTCCCCAATGTTGTATCCTTCGCTCTGGAAGCTAATGCATAGCAGGTTTCAGTTTTAGTTTCCAAAAGACTTCCAGCCTTGCTCTTCATAAGCCATGGTCCCTCCCCTTCCTGCAGAGTCCTAGAATCCTTCTAAGTAGCATACAAAGGCCTGGCCAGGCTGCTTCCTGGTTTTGTCCAGCAGGTCAGTAAATCTTCAGAGACTGAGGGCAACATGAAGGCAGCAGCTGGCTCTGCCCAGCATCTCCAAGCCCTGACTTTCCTTGATTTGGCTTCCCTTGGAGGGTAAAATGAGCCTGAACAGGGACTAGTTCTATCTACCTCTACGGTCCACCTACCTCCCCTTTCCTGAGGATGCTGCATCCCCAGCTAATACCCTTCAAGTCTCTATGTCAGAGGAAAATGAATGAATGAATGTCCCACAGTCTGCCCACACTCAGTCAATTTCTTTTGACTTTTCAAGAGAGTCCACTAAGGCCTTAAAAAGAAGCAGTTGGTAGGTCTCCTCAATAGAGAAGCATGCCTCTCTTTAAGAAAACCCTATACCACACTCAAAAATGTCAACTTAGAGTTTTCTGTTTGATTTTAGAGATGGGGTCCCATTCTGTTGCCCAGGCTGGAGTGTAGAGTGAAGTAGCATGATCATAATTCACTGTAACCTCAAACTCCTGGGCTCAAGTGATCCTCCTGCCTCAGCCTCCTGAGTAGCTGGGACTACGGGTTCTTGCCACCAGGCTAGCTAATTTTTATTGGGGATGGGTTAATTGCTGTCTTTTTTTTTTTATTGTTGAGGATTCATTGAGGGTACAGGAAACCAGGTCAGGCTAGCTAATATTTTTTTAAATGTTTGTAGAGATGGAAAGGGCAGTGTCTCCCTATATTGCCCAGACTGCTCTTGAATCCTGGCATCAAGAGATCCTCCTGCTTCTACCTCCTGAGTCAGAGATTATAGGTCTGACTCACCTTAGCTTGCTCTGATTTTGTTTTAAAACAAATTGGGAGGTGTTGCTTAAAATCCAGTTACTGGCAGTGTTTTTTATTTTATTTTAGAGACAGAGTCTTATTTGCCACCCTCAGTAGAGTGCCCTGGCGGCACGGTTCACAGCAACCTCAAACTCTCGGGCTCAAGTGATTCTCTTGACTCAGCCTTCCACGTAGCAGGGACTACAGGTACCCACCACAACACCCAGCTATTTTTAGAGATAGGATCTGGCTCTTGTTCAGGCTGGTCTTGAACCTGTGAGCTCAGGCAATCCACCGGCATGGGTTTCCCAAAGTGCTAGGATTACAGGCGTGAACCACCTCACCTGGCCCAGGCAGTGTTCTTTTAAATAAGAAAACCCCTCAGGTGCACAAGAAACATGAAATGTTTCACTGAGTTTTATTTTACCCATCAGTTGTTGGAGAGGGG
>NW_003852408.1:29867981-29869086 GCF_000181295.1 Otolemur garnettii
GGCGGGTGCCTGTGGTCCCAGCTACTTGGGAGGCTGAGGCAGGACACTCGATTGAGCCCAGGAGTTGGAGGTTGCTGTGAACTGTGATGCCATGGCACTGTACCCAGGGGGATAGCTTAAGGCTCTGTCTCAAAAAATAAATAAATAAATAGAGTTTGGAGAATTAAAAAAAAAAAAAAAAGCTTCTGTGGGCTGGATGCAGTGGCTCATGCCTGTAATCCCAGCACTTTGGCTAAATCAGGAGGATTTTTTGAGGTCAGGAATTTCAGATCAGCCTGGGCAACATAGCATAACTCTAGCTCTACAAAAAAGTAGTAAGAAAAAAAAAAAAAGCTGGGCATGATGGTACATGCCTATAGTCCCCACTACTCAGGAGGCTGAGGCAGGAGGATTGTTGGCGCCCAGGAGTTTGAGAGTGCAGTGAGCTATGATGACGCCATGCTGAGCTTGGGTGACAGAGTAAGTGAGACCTGTCTTTAAGAATTTAAAAATGGTAACAACAACAACAACAACAAAAAATGGTAACAACAGAATTAAACAAAGCGTGAGGCCCTGTAACAATTGCACAGAGTGTATGCCCATGAAGCTAGCTCTATTTGCATCCCACAGAGAAGAATGAAGGAACCACTGCCAAGCAGCACAGGGGTGTGGTGCACTCAACTCAAACCAGCCAGTGAGAGCCAACTGTCAACTTTTCAGAAAATGTGCAATTTGGTTGATATCGTGGTGTTTACTTGAAATCAGTTGTGGTGGGAATATTTACAGCCAACACTACAAATCAAGATCTTTCTCTCTCTTTTTCTCGTTCCTTCTTTCTTTGGGGTGGGGGTAGAAGATGGAGCCAGTTATTACATTGACCAGCACACCACTGAACCTACCGGTAAGGCTTCAAGGAGTTTTTTAGTGTCAGATCCAGATAACAGTTCTTGCTCTCCTTGATGCAATGACTCAGTTTCCGTATCGACAGGAGGCGTCACTAACTGGGCAGCTGAAAAAAACAAACAGGAAACAAAAATCACCTTTTGACTAGTAGCAATCCAAAATATACAATCATCAAAAGCAGCCATCAAAAGTATTTTATAGACACTTGTAAATTTCTTTCTTT
>NW_003852408.1:29869416-29871139 GCF_000181295.1 Otolemur garnettii
CAACCTCCAACTCCTGGGCTCAAGCGAGTCTCCTGCCTCCGCCTCCCAAGTAGCTGGGACCACAGGCGCCCGCCACAACGCCCGGCTATGTTTTGGTTGCAGCCGTCATTGTTGTTTGGCAGGTCCGGGCTGGGGATTCGAACCCGCCACCCTAGGTGTATGTGGCTGGCACCCTAGCCGGTTGAGCCACAGGCGCCGAGCCTACACTTGTAAATTTCTAATGGCATTTGCTTACAGAGGCCTCAATATATACCCATAAAAAATGCAAATTATAAGTTATTTTTATTATTCTTATATTTTTATGCCTTGTATTATTACATTTTCTTTCTTATTGTTTTTATGTCTTTATTTTTATAATTTTATTACTTCCTTAAAATTACTATATACTTTATCAAATACTATTTCAGAACTTAAGGTGCTTAACGTACTAGAAAATTACTGGGTAGAGAATCCAAACCAGGTAGAGATTCCAAAAGCATTACCCCAAAAATTTATATCAGAATTCAGTCTATAATAATAAAAGAAGAAGGAAAAAAAAAGAAAGAAGTAAGAAAGGAAAAGGAAAACAATTCAAAAGTGTTAATTATATAAAAATATTATATGCGTATCTATAAAATGAATTTCTATGGAATCATTAATAAGAATGAGCTACATCTATATTATATTCATGTAAATGTCAGCTGTCCCCAAGAAAAAAGCAAATTATACATTATGATTAGCATGGTCTTAGTTAAATATATATATAATATCTATAGACACACACAATTGTTTTTAGGTAGAAGGAAATCTATAAGAATATGTTCCTTCTTTTTTTATAACAAGGTTATATTCTAAACAATGGTTATCTTTGGGGAATGGGTTGGCAACGGAGGAAGGAGGAGAAGAGAGAAACTTTTACCTTCTACGTGCCATATTATTTTCATTATCTGAATTTTTTTTTAATTTTATTATAATTATATGCATCTTTTTAAAAATAAATTTAAAATATTAAAGCAAACACCAAGGCGCTAGAAAACTCAGAAAGTTAGCCAAGTAGTCCTTAAATAGAGCTAGTATTGTAATCAGATACAACGGACTTGGACTTCGGATTGCACCTATCCTCTTCAGTCTTTCGTCTTAAAGGCAGAATTAGGCCCAAACTCTTTAAGACTATAGAAAGTCAATGTTAAAATATCAATAATGATTGACTCCTAAAAGATATCACACATAGGTAGGTAATAGAAAATAAAAATGAAAATTAGAACTCGTCTGATCTAAAGGTCAGTCCTCACACAGGCAAATGTAAACATTAACTATATAGAAACTGGTGTGTCTTCTCCAGACTTCAAACATTCAAAATAATATGACCACTTGCCCTGCGGTTTACTTTGTGATATTACAAGGAAATGAAAATGTGTTCCAGAAAAAATCTCTGCATTCAGAGTTCCTGTAAGGATCCCAAATATTCTCAGTATCAACTTCCTGTTTTTGATTTCTCCCTTAATAATTTAATAAGAAGAACTGATTTTATTCTTCATGACTTTTACTTAAATTATACATTTAGTTACTGCCTTAATCATCGTTCACAATTTCATCAATTTTTTTAATTTTTGAGAGTCTCACTCTGTTGCCCAGGCTAGAGTGCTGTGGCATCAGCCTAACTCACAGCAACCTCAAGCTCCTGGATTCAAGCATTCCTCCTGCCTTGGCCTCCTAGAGTGCTAGCATTACAGGTGTGAGCCAC
>NW_003852408.1:29871548-29876997 GCF_000181295.1 Otolemur garnettii
GTAGAGACAGAGTCTCACATTATCGCCCTCAGTAGAGTGCTGTGGCACCACAGCTCACAGCAACCTCCAACTCCTGGGCTTAGGTGATTCTCTTACCTCAGCTTCCCGAGTAGCAGGGACTATAGGCGAAGATTTTATCAATTTAACAATAGTGTATTTTGTTCAACTCATTCTTTGTTAATTGAATTCTTAGGGAGCTGTTTCCTCTTAGTTAGTATCATTTTTTAACCAAAGAAATTTGCCCTTACTGGCAGCTAATTTACAAATGTGGCATAAAAGTTTCATGAAGATATTCATGAGTTTTTATGTATATCTCTTGTTTAACAGTGGAGAAATTAGATGCAGAAAAACACAAATATTAAGCATGTTGACACGTGGAGGGGCAGCCAGGTTTGATTTCCACCCTGTGTTTCTACCTCTATATGGCATCACAGCAAAATTACCTTTATTAGACAGTTTTTTTTTAAAAAAAAAAAAAAAAAGAAAGTTCTCAGAGAACATGAACTTTTCTCTCTGACAAACATAGTCATAATAGCAACATGTGCTAAATGCTTACTCAGTGCCAGATGTGCATTTTATAGAAATTATCTCATTCGGGCCAAGCATGGCAAGCCTAGAATTCTGGGAAGCCAAGACAGATAGATTGCTTGAGCTCTGGAGTTTGAGACCAGCCTGAGCAACAGTGAGACTCTGTCTCTACAAAAAATAGAAAAATAAGGTGGGTGTTGTGGCCAGTGCTTAGAGTCCTAGCTGCTGGAGAAGCTGAGGCATAAAGATCACTTGAGCCCAAGACTTTGAGGTTACTGTAAGCTACGACACTATAGCACACAACCCCAGGGTAACAGAGTGAGACTCTGTCTCAAAAGGGGAAAAAAAAATTATCTCCTTCAATTCTCACAAAAACCTATTACGTCTACTTTACAGGTGGAGAAAGTGAGACCAAAAAGCCAAGAAAGGGCGACTGCACGACTACCAAGTGCAGTTACAGCAATTCTGGAGACTCCACTCTTAATCCCCATGCTATCCTGCCTTCTTTTTTATGTTTCTTCATTCAAAAACAATTTCCTACACTCTCACTCCCATATTAAGAATTACAAGACATTTGTTTAAAACGCCTTTCCCCTACTGGACCGTAAATTCCAAGAGGGAAGGAGCTTTGCTCTGTACCTAGCTACGCCCCCAACTTCTAAAGCAGTGCCAGGCACATAGTATGTGTTCAGTAAATATGTGGAATGAATAAATGGGGAAATTCCTAGCTTTCTCAAGAGAATATTATCAGACTGATGGATATATATCATGCATGGCCTATTGTTTTAAGAATTCCCACGGTCTAGGGCCGGTAAACAAGCACGAGATACTTACCTCTCTCTCCTTTATACGTCTCTAGCATTTTTATAAGTTTAGGTGCAACTGTTTTAAAGAGGTTCTCCAGTAATGTCAGATCATCTTCGGCTATTTTACCTTGTTTCTCTAGATAGTCGAGTAAATTTAGAGAGGTCTGCAAGAGAATCAATGGAGTTACATTTACTTGCCTACTGATTGCCCATTCATTTGTTAAATATCACCTGCAGGACCACTAGGCAACAGGTTTTGCTTTGACAATAAGATATAGTGTCAGACAAGTATAAAAGGGACTTTACCTAACAAATGCAATCAGTGTAATCTGGTTTCTTGTACCCTCAATGAATCCCCAACAAAAAATTAAAAAAAGTTTACCACTTAAAAGCAAATTAAAAACATAAATTGGATGTTTTTATACAGCATAGACATTAAGGCAATAAATAAAGGAGGATAGAAATGTCAAGAAGGGAAATGGAGTTATATATATAATGGCATAAGAAGGCTCTTGCTTTGAAAAGATAATCTTTTCTTGGGCGGTGCCTGTGACTCAGTGAGTAGGGTGCCGAGGGTCATGGGTTCAAACTCAGCCCCAGCCAAACTGCAACAAAAAATAGCCGGGTGTTGTGGCAGGCACCTGTAGTCCCAGCTACTCGGGACGCTGAGGCAAGAGAATCACCCAAGCCCAAGAGCTGGAGGTTGCTGTGAGCTGTGACGCCATAGCACTCTACCAAGGGCAACAAAGTGTGACTGTCTCTAAAAAAAAAAAAAAACAAGATAATCTTTTCTCCATTGAATTGACATATTTGTTAAAAATCAATTTTCTGTATACTTGGAACTATTTCTGGACTATTTTATGTCATTGATCCATATATCTTTATGTTAATAATACACATTCGGTTATCATAGGCTTATAAGTCTGTAAAGCAGGTGATATAAATTCTGTAATTTATAAAAGAAAAAAAAAGATACAGTATCTGCCTTCAAGGACCTCAATAGTATAGTACTACAAGCAAATCTCTGTACAATCTATATTAATACTAGGTACAAAATACATATAGCTCTCTACATAATAGGCACAGTGCTTGCTGAATATTAACCTCAAAACAATCCAACAACTCCAGGTCAACACTGTTATAATCCCCATTTTAGAGATGCCTCAGTTGAGGCACAGAGAGGTTCCAGTAACTTGCCCAAGGTCACAAAGCCAATAAGTGGCAGAGCCAGTACACATGATCCAAAGTATATTTTATTAACCGTTAACCTGCCTGTGATCACAGGTTTTTTTTTCTTATTGTTTGTTTCTTTGTTTTGTGACAGAGCCTCAAGCTATTCCCCTAGGTAGAGTGCCCTGTCATCAAAGCTCACAGCAATCTCCAAGTCCTGGGCTCAAGCAAGTCTCCTGTCTCAGCCTCCCAAGTAGCTGGGACCACAGGCGCCCGCTTCAACGCCTGGCTATTTTTTGGTTGCAGCCGTCATTGTTGTTTTGGCGGGCCGGGCTGGATTCAAACCCGCCACCTTAGGTGTATGTGGCTGGCGCCTTAGCCATGTGAGCCACAGGCATCAAGCCTGTGATCACAGTTTTAAGTGATATAATTGATTAGAGAACCAGCAAAACAGAGATACCAAAAAAATTAGGAGAAAATGTTTTGAAAAGATTTTATATTTGATATTTTATTTTATTTTAGACAGTCTCACTCTGCCACCCTGGGTAGAGTGCTGTGTCATCACAGCTCACAGCAACCTCAAACTCTTAAGCTCAAACATCCTCTTGCCTCAGCCTCCCAGCTAGTTTTTCAATTTTTAGTAGTGAGGTGGTCTCGCTCTTGTTCAGGCTGGTCTCAAATATCTGAGCTCAAGCAATCCAACCACCTCTGCTTTCTTTTTTTTTTTTTTAAATCTACCTAATAAAGGTAGTTTTTGCTGTAATATAACATAAAGGTAGAAACACAGGGCAGAAATCAAACCTGGCTGTCCCTCCACACGTCAATATACTAAATATTTGTGTTCTTCTGCATCTAATTTCTCCACTGTGTTAGGATTACAGGCATGAGCCACCACACCTGGCCCTGTATTTGATATTTTAAAAGAAAGTACTCTAAAGTACTTCTATTGGGTAAAAAATCACAAATCTACTAGTCTTGTTTTAACACTGAATTACACATGGGGTGGAAGACACCATAATCTTTTCAGTGATTAGGGTTTCTCAGGGTATTAATTTGGCTATGAAAAATTTTTATGAACAAACTATGAATCCTGCAGAAAAGAATAATCAGAAAGTGAGTGCCTGAGCCCTGGGTGTTTCTTAACTCTAGCTTGACGAGTTCTGGAGATCATTGGAAGCAGTGAGGAAATGAAGGAAGAGGGCTCGGCACATGTGGCTCAAGTGGCTAAGGCGCCAGCCACATACACCTAAGGTGGCCGGTTTGAATCCAGCCTGGGCCCGCCAAACAACAATGATGTCTGCAACCAAAAAAAATAGCTGGGCGTTCTGGCGGGCGCCTGTGGTCCCAGCTACTTGGGAGGCTGAGGCAGGAGACTTGCTTGAGCCCAGGAGTTGGAGGTTGCTGTGAGCTATGATGCCACAGCACTCTACCCAGGGGGACAGCTTCAGGCTCTGTCTCAAAAAAAAAAAAAAAAAAAAAATGAAGGAAGAGTTCAAGATGACTTTGCATGGTGACATCACTCATTTATTCACTGTTCATCTGTGCCACACAGCAGGCCCTACACAAGTTGCTCATGGGCAGTGGTGATAACTGAATTGTGTCTTTAAGAGGGACAAAGCCTTCACTGACAGTGCGGGAAGGGGTATTCCCAGCAAAGAAAACCATATGTGAAAATGATGAGAAACATAAATCTAGTTGTTAGGAGGTTTTTGGTGGCTTCAGCAAGAATTGCTTCATCAGGCTGGTGCCCGTAGCACAGTGATTACGGCGGCAGCCACAATGCTGAGGCTGTTGGGTTTGAACCCAGCCTGGGCCTGCTAAACAACAATGACAACTGCAACAGAAAAATAGCCAGGCATTGTGGTGGGCGCCTGTAGTCACAAGGCTGAGGCAAGAGAATTGCTTAAGCCCAAGAGTCTGAGGTTGCTGTGAGCTAAGACGCCACCGCACTCTACCAAGGGTAATATAGTGAGACTCTGTCTCAAAAAAAAAAAAAAAAAAAGAATTGTTTCATTGAATTGATGCAGACTGAAGCCAAACTGGAATGTAACTAAGAGTTGTCCTAATGAAGAGAGAGATTTAGCAGTAAAGAGAACAAGGGCAATAGAACAGCACCACAGAGAGAGGAAGTGCTAATGAGAGTGTGTCTGAGTGTGTGGAGAGTTAAGTGTGGGTGTTAGAGTGTGTGTGAGTGTGTGTGTGGAGAGAGTGTGTGTGAGTGTGTGTGGAGAGAGTGCATGAGTGTAGAGAGAGTGTGTGTTTGTGTGTGGAGAAGGTGAATGTGTGTGTGATTGTGTGTGGAGAGAGTGTATGTGGAGAAAGTATGTGTGAGAGAGTGTGTGTTTGTGTGTGGAGAAAGTATTGTGAGTGTGTGTGTGTGTAGAGATAGTGTGGGTGTGGAGAGTGTGTGTGTGAGTGTGTGGAGAGTAAGTGTGGGTGTTAGAGTGTGTGTGTGTGTAGAGTGTGTTGAGAGTGTGTGAGTGTAGAGAGAGTGTGTCTGTGTGTGGAGAGAGTGAATGTATGTGTGATTGTGTGGAGAAAGTATGTGTGAGAGTGTGTGAGTGTAGAGAGTGTGCATGTGAGAGTGTTGAGTATGGAGAGACAGTGTATGTGTGGAAAGTGTGTATGTGTGGAGAGTGTGTGAGAGTGTTGCGTGTGGAGAAAGAGTGCGTGTGAGAGAGATTTCGTTGAGTGTTGAGAGAATATGTGTGTGGAGAGTGTATGTGAGTGTGTGTGGAGAGAGTCTGTGAGTGTGGAGAGAGTGTGTGTGTGAGTGTGTTTGTAGAAAGTGTCTGCGAGAGTGTGTGTGTGGAGAGGGCTGAGTGTGGAGAGAGAGTGTGTGGTGTGTGTGAGAGAGATTGCGTGTGAATGTTGAGAGTGTATGTGAGGGTGTATGGAGACTGTGTGTGAGAGTGTTGAGTGTGTGGAGAGAGTGGGGGGGGGTG
>NW_003852408.1:29877629-29882099 GCF_000181295.1 Otolemur garnettii
ACTATGTTGCCCTTGGTAGAGTGCTGTGGCGTCACAGCTCATAGCAACCTCTAACTCTTGGACTTAAGAGATTCTCTTGCCTCAGTCTCCCAGGTTGCTGGGACTACAGGCGCCCGCCACAACACCCAGCTATTTTTTGTTGCAGTTGTCATTGTTGTTTAGCTGGCCCGGGCCGGGTTCAAACCTGCCAGCCTCAGTGTATGTGGCTGGCACCCTAACCACTGTGTACAGGCGCCAAGCAAGTCCCCCATTCTTGTTGTTTTGTAAATTCTGCTTTAACCTGAAGTTGTATCTTTGAGTAGTTTAGGGTGATTGATTTAAAAGATTAACTTTTAATTAGAAGTGTTGTTCGGGTCACAGGTTATGTCAATTATTCTTTACTGTGGGTTATGGCAATTACTGTTGTTTAAGTGTTAATTACTCTTGTTTAAGATAAGGGTTAGTATAGTTCTTGCTTTTAACTTTATGTAGAAAACTGTAATTTTCAAAATGGAAGAACAGAACAGTCTTGGAGAGGCTACTATCACTGTTCTCCAGAATTGCTAGCCTTCTGACATATAAAGTTTGGTGGACCTATCCCTGTCTCTGCATATGGGCTGACAGTGACAGGCAGCTGGACCCTCTTCATCCGGTAACAGTAGGAGAACCAATGAGACAAGGAAATGTCTGTCCTACCTGCAGCCCCAGAACAGCGACAGCCTGGCCAGAGAATAAAGGAGGAGAGAGGAAGACCCATCCAGAGGTGATCAACTAGCAAAGGGTTAGTTGATCACCCATGCCCCACGCAAGGTTCTAACACTGGTTATGTGCACATGAGCTCTCTCTGAAAGTCTCAAAACAGAGACTCCTGTCTTGACAACATCCTATCAAGAGAAGGAAAAGGGGCTAAGACAGTGATTCCAGAAGCAATGATGGAAACTCACTGTACTTTGTAAAATGTCTTTTAGATGTAAACAGCTAATAAATGACACACACAAATTTAAATGGGGCTTATAAGTGACTGTTTTCTTTTCTGTTTTTTTTTTTTTGAGACAGAGCCCCAGGGGGACAGCTCACAGCAACCTCCAACTAACTCCTGGGCTCAAGCGAGTCTCCTGTCTCAGCCTCCCAAGTAGCTGGGACAATAGGCGCCCGCCACAAAACCGGCTATTTTCTGGTTGCAGCCGTCATTGTTGTTTGGCGGGCCCGGGCTGGATTCAAACCCGCCGCCTTAGGTGTACGTGGCTGGCGCCTTAGCCACTTGAGCCACAGGCGCCGAGCTGTGACTGTTGTTTCTAAACACCACTCTGGATCCAGACCTGGTTCATCTGCACGGCCTTGTGGTGGGAGACGGTGGGGAGTCCTGGGCACACACACAGTATGAGTTCTCCACAAGAAAGAAGAGTTTGGTAACCAGTAGCTGAGTGGGAAATGGCATGCACAGCAGAAGTTAAAGCAAAAACAGTTCAATATTGGCAGATTTAGGGTGGAAGGTCAAATAGCAGCTTTCAAGAATTCTGCCATGAGAGACTGCTGAGCATACCTTCCCTGGGGTATATGATACTGCCTCTCGGCTCTCTCCCCTCACTCAAGACTTCTGTCCATAGAATCATGTGTAACATGCTTGCTGCAAAGATTTCAAGATACAACAAAATGAAGATGCCCATAAAGTAAGATGAAGATTGCCTGGACATGGCAGCTCACATCTGTAATTCCAACATTTTGGGAGGGCGAGTGGAGAGGATCACTGGAGACCAGAAGTTCAAAACCAGGCTGAACAACATCGTCAGATCCCATCACTACTTTAAAAAAAAATTTTTTTTAAGTAAGAAGAGGATGAAAGGGACTTTCATGACAAGCCATTCTTAAATATAAACAAACAAATAAGAACCCACGATGGCCTGCAGCGGGCATGAAGTCTTACTGGACACACATGGGGAACACAGACTCTGATCAAGAGCAGCTGTTTGGGGCCGGGCACAGAGGCTCATGCCTGTAATCTTAGCACTCTGGGAGAGCAAGGCACCTGGATTGTCTGAGCTCATGGGTCTGAGACCAGCCTGAGCTAGAGCGAGACCCCATCTTTAAAAAAAATAGCCAGGTGTTGTGGCGGGCGCCTATAGTCCCCCCTACTTGGGAGGCTGAGGCAAGAGAATCGCTAGCCCAAGAGTTTGAGGTTGCAATGTGCAGTAAGCTATGACACCATGGCACTCTACCCAGGGTGACAAAGTGAGACTCTGTCTCAAAAAACCAAAAAAAAAAGAACAGCTGTTTGGGTTCAAACCCTGGAAACTTCACTTAGGAAGTGGCATCAGCAACCATATGTAAGTCCCAGGCATGTTGTGCAGACTGAAGTAATCTCCAGTGCTAATGCAAAGTCGAGCTACTGAAGTGTGCACTAAATAACATGAAACCGGAGGTAGACTTCAGCGGGGTGCGATGAGCATTACTAAAGGAGCAGAGAGCTTGCTGAGATGAGTAAAAGCATAGCAAGACTAGAGGACAGGAAGGAAACAGGCTTGACAGCTGCACAGCCGGCCCTAAGTGACAGTGACAGCAGATGACAACACAGCAAGGTGAAGGCAAGGGTGGAGGGTCTTGCCCAGCTCTCCTAGTAGGCGGAGCTTCAACCTGGAGGCAGCTGAGGCACCACCGGAGGGTGTGCTGAGGGCCAATGTTTTAGAAAGAGCTTTCAGGGTGATTTGGGGATTTTAATCCTACATCCTCATACCAGCCTTGCACATCCTCGAACCATTTGCCAACTGTCACATAAAAAAACTCTCTAACACCCACTAGTATTTGTGGCAGCCATGTGGCCTTTCCACAATCTGAAAGTTCTGTCCTACCTGAGACAGCTTCTTCTGTGGGCCCTGCAGCAGGGAGAGGTTAGTTAGATTTAATGAATGGAAAATGAAGGAAGTCTTAAAAATACCATCATTATTCTACAAAATTCTATTTAAGTTAAAAAAAAATTTTTTTTTTTTTTTTGAGACAGAGCCTCAAGCTGTCCCCCTGGGTGGAGTACCATGGCATTACAGCTCACAGCAACCTCCAACTCCTGGGCTCAAGCGAGTCTCCTGCCTCTGCCTCCCAAGTAGCTGGGACCACAGGTGCCCGCCACAACACCCGGCTATTTTTTGGTTGCAGCCGTCATTGTTGTTTGGCGGGTCCGGGCTGGGGATTCGAACCCGCCACCTTAGGTGTACGTGGCTGGCGCCTTAGCCGGTTGAGCTATAGGCGCCGAGCCTCAGTTAAAAATTTTAAAAAATAAAATAAATAAAAACACCACTCTGGCAAATACTAGCAGGACAAATCTGAAAGTTCTTTTGCTTTGTTTCTTTGCTAAAAAGCTAGTAGATTTGGGTGTGGTTTCCTTTTTCCCCACGTTCTATGCTAATTGCTATGCTAAGAACATGTTTCGTGTTTCCCGACTGTTCTTCAGGTCTCTCAGGATGTGTGTAGGTAGTTTCCATTTCTAGGAAAGCTATCAAAGGGGAAGCCCAGAACACCCTACAAAGGCAAGGGTCATTTTGCTCCACCTAGAAAGACCATAATAATTTAGACCTTTCCCTTTCAGCTGAGGGGTGTTCAGGCCCTCCTCCCTTGGCTGGTAAGAAATTTATTTCTGAAAGGGAAAAAAAAAAAAAAGAAATTTATTTCTGTGAACAGAGCCTTTGCAGATGGTGCAGCCTCATGAAACCCTGGTATAGAAACTCACCTGGGTTGCGTAGAGATTGTCCTTTACACACTTTAGCAGACAGGCTTGATCTCAAAGTCCAGTAGAAATCAGCCTTATCTGCGGTATGTAACTCAGCCAGAATTCTGATATGAAGAATTATATCTCCTGGCTGAAAGCAGTGGTTCATGCCTAAAATCCTAGCACTCTAGGAGGCTGAGGTGGGTGGATCGCTTGAGCTCAGGAGTTTGAGACCAGCTTGAGCAAGACCGAGACCCTGTTTCTACTAAAAATGCAAAAATTAGCTGGGCATGACACCTGGGCAGACACCTGTAGTCCCAGCTACTCTGGAGGCTGAAGCAAGAGGATTGCTTGAGCCCAAGAGTTTGAGGTTGCTGTGAGCTATGATGCCAAAGCTCTCTAGCCTAAACGACAGAGTGAGACTCTGTCCCCAAAAAAGAAGAATTAGATCACCTTCAAGACAAAGCTGCAATCATTTAGACTCCAAGAAGAAAGTACAGATTTCCTAAATCTGACTAACAACACAGTTCATGCCATAGTTACATTTCCTTTATTGACACAGCAGCATTTCCTTTTATTATACTGAGAAAACCATACAAAATCATTTGGCTGCTTGAGCATAAGCCTTTGATGATTTGAAAGCTAATTTGGCAGAGAGCGAAATACCTGGCACGCTTCTGACCATAAAAATGATTCTGGCTCGGCGCCTATAGCTCAACCGGCTAAGGTGCCAGCCACGTACACCTAAGGTGGCGGGTTTGAATCCCCAGCCCGGACCCGCCAAACAACAATGA
>NW_003852408.1:29882262-29886888 GCF_000181295.1 Otolemur garnettii
AAAAAAAAAAAAAAAAATGATTCTGTAGCCAGCCTCAGATGCCTTCAGGTACAGATTTAGGACCCGGGTAGGCGAAAGGAAAAACAAACCACATTTCCCAGCTTTTCTCAGTGGAAAACCACCTCTCAGCGACAAGCATATCAGGTCTCCTTCAACAAATGGCCTTTCTCTCACCCTTCCCAAATGCATCATGTTTTCCAGAGAGTAAGGGGTCTCCTTTTTTTTTTCCCTTGGGACAGAGTATCACTATGTCGCCCTAGGTAGAGTGCTGTCGTGTCATAGCTCACAGCAACCTCAAACTCTTGGGCTCAAGCAATTCCTCTTGCCTCACCCTCCCAAATAGCTGGGACTTCAGGTGCCTGCCACAACTCCTGACTATTTTTTGGTTGGAGTTATTGTTGTTTAGCGGGCCGGGGCCCGGCTCAAACCCACTGGCCTCGTGTATGTGGCTGGTGCCCTACTCACTGAGTGCCAAGCCAGTGAGGGTTTCTTAACACAGGGAGAGGTGTAACAATAAAAAGCAGTATCATTTTATTTATAAACCCAGACACTGGTAAATTTATGAGCAGATGTCCCAACCTAGAAGAGACTGTTCTCAGAAACATCTGGAGAACTTGTCAAACCACAAGCCTCTCCTCCATCACTGAGAAATTCTTCATTAAGGGAAAATGCTGTCACATTAGCAGGTAATTGTTTTGGATCAGTGGAAATGTGAGCATTGAAGTTTTGTAGAATATCCCTATAGTGCTTTATAAAAATTACTCTCTAAAACAAAACTCTCTTCTTTTTTTTTAATTCTCCAAAAATTCTTAGACCTTTATTATTTATTTATTTGTTTATTTATTTATTTTGAGACAGAGCCTCAAGCTGTTGCCCTAGGTAGAGTGCTATGACATCACAGCTCACAGCAACCTCCAATTCCCGGGTTCAAGTGATTGTCCTGCCTCCTCCTCCAAAGTAGCTGGGACTGCAGGCACCCGCCACAACAACCGGCTATTTTTTGGTTGCAGCCATCATTATTGTTTGGTGGACCTGGGCTGGATTCCAACCCGCCAGCTCAGGTATATGTGGCTGGTGCCCTAGCCGCCTGAGCCACAGGCGCTGAGCCAAAAAAATTCTTGGACCTTTATATCATGTGTGTGTGCATCTATCTGTGTATATGTGTGCCAATGCAGAAACAATGAATACCCCTGCACCTCATCTATGGTCTTGAAATGCCATCTCTCATCAAAAGAAACCCGGAGTTTTTAGAGAAATGACAGACTCCAGGGCTGAACAGAAAGTATACAAAATGACCCTGGGACATCTTTGCCAGATGGCAAAGAAGCCATCACACACTACTAAGATCATACCAAAATGACTTAGAAATGAAGTTGAAGAGGCTCTGCCTGGGCAAAAATGGGACAATTTGAACTTCAGTGAGGATAACTGCAGTGGATTGAAACCCTTCTATATGTTTATATCCATGAGTTCAAATATATATATATATATGTATTTTTTAGTGGGTCACCTTCAGAGAATGACAAGAAACCAATCAATTAACTTGAAAACTGGGTAAAAAGAAGACAGAATCAAGAACTTACATATAAGCTGTATTGCTGGGTAGCCAAATAGTAGGTGAGGAAAAAATAAAATGATAGGATTTTTATTTCTCCAGTTTGCAATCCCCAGAGAGTCAATATATAAAATTGTTGAACATCAACAGTTGCTATTATTAAGAAAACCAAGTATTAGCCAGGCACGGTGGCTCATGCCTGTAATCCTAGCACTCTGGGAGGCTGAGGCAGGTGGATTGTCTGAGCGCACGAGTTTGAGACCACCCACAGCCATAGCAAGACCTCTAAAAAAAAAAAAATAGCTGTCGTGGGCGTTGTAGCGGGTACCTGCAGTCCCAGCTACCGGGGAGGCTGTGGCAAGGGGATCACTTGAGCCCAAGAGTTTGAGTTTGTTGTGAGCTACGATGCCACAGCACTCTACTGAAGGTGACAAAGTGAGACTCTGTCTCTAAATAAATAAATAAATAAAATATATGACACTTGACAGAAAAACTGGGCAAAACTAAACTTGAGTTCCAGGGATACACATTAGGAAACATGATATAATAACACAATCCTAGGAAAGCAGGACAGTGGTTGCTTCTAGGGCCTGGGAAGGTGCTGTGTTTTGGATGGGGTGAATGGAGAGGTTCTGAGTGGCTGGGAAAATGCTATTTCTTTTTTTTCTTGTTCTTTTTCTATTTTTTTTTCTGTCTCTGCTATTTGAATCAGAATCTTTTTCTCTTTTTCTGCCTTTTAAAAAATTCTATTCTACTCATTTGTTTTGAAAACAAATCCCTGAGGAGCTGAAATCCCTGAGGATTTCAAACTCAACAAAGAAGCACAGGTAGCAAGTTCAGATGGCACATTATACATACAGTGTCATTTTGTTAAAGCCCAAAAGTCAATGTCTTGACCCCGGTGGTGGTTTCAAGGATACATGTACTAACCTTATAACAACACATTAAGCTATGTATTTGTTTTCCGACATTTTCCGTACTCATGTTTTCTTAGGCTTTTTTTTTTAAACAATAAAAAGGTGAAATTAAAGAAGTATAGAAAACAGAAAGGGGGCAGCACCTGTGGCTCAAAGGAGTAAGGCGCCAGCCCCATATGCCAGAGGTGGTGGGTTCAAACCCAGCCCCGGCCAAAAACTGCAAAAAAAAAGCACAGAACTTCCAAGGACCCTCTAAGGAACTGAGTAGATTCTGAGGAACAACAGAAACCTCATTCTACAAGGAACAACAAAAACTATGAAAATATTATAAATCCCTATCACGTGGTTTATTTCACCCTACTAATTCCATTAGTTAGTCATTGTAAAAGCCCATAAAATAGAAAGGATTTGGACCTCTTTCTCAGAAAGAAAGGAAAGATTGTATTATCCCATTCCCTCAATTATGCTTTCATTAGGATCACCTGAGCACCATTTGGTATTAGATTCTGCCAGGTTCTGGGGCTAAGTGATGGGTAAGACTCAGTCCCCAGCCTCAAGGAGCCTACAGTCAATCTTTGGGAGAAGGGAGCCCCAAAAGGTAGAACAAAGATGAACAATCAGAAGAACAGAAGAGCTGAAATCCCTGAGGATTTATAGATTCTAAAAAGGGGTTGGGTTGGGTGAAGGTGAGGGGTTGACTCAAAGGTTTTAGCCAAAATAGTATAACCTGCTCAGATCTACAGATCTGACAACAGGAAACATGTTTAATAAATTACTAACAGTCCTCATTTGATCTACTACATGTAAAACAGTTTCCCTCTCCTCAGTGATTTCATTTTAAAGTTATCTTTCAATAATGCCGGTTGATCCAGGAGAACTACACATACAGTCTCAGGAGCCTTTTGAGGTTTGCCTTCAGAAGTTGGATTTGGGTTTGTGACTGTTCACTTTGTTACCACATTTTGTAACTTTCATACACAGTACATGTATCCTTTTCTATTTTCAAACATTACACAACCTAAAATCTAATCAAAATAGCAGCTGAAAATATAATTAATGTGATAGGGTAAAATTTGAAAGTCAACCCCTTCCCAAATCAAATAACTTGCTTGGCACAAGCTACTACAGTCAAAAGAAAAAATATAAAGTTTTGAGGACCAGGAAAAAAACATGGGGAGCTACTTCCCTGCCCTTAAATATGACGAACATAGAGATACTAACAGAGAATAATAATGCTAATATTAAAAACGTTACTATTAATTCAAAGCATAAGGACAGCCCTTTACAAAGCACATCCTAAAATTCTCGTTTGATTTTCACAGAAATCCTATGTGGGAGACACGGCAAAGTCCCCTGAAAAGGACACCCGGGGCTCCCTCAGAAGGCTCATCCAAAGAAGGCAATGAACAAATACTGTCCACTCTGCCATTGTTTACTGATCCTGCATTTCCTTACTGTGCCCTGAACACTTTTATATCATAAAAGACAGTGGATACCAATAGCAGTTGGCATTTACTGCCTGGTTACCATGCCAAATACTGGCCTTATGCTAATGCTTCACACACAATACTTCATCTAATCCTCCCAACAGGTTTGGTTTTTTGTTTGTTTTTTGAGACAGAGTCTCACTTTGTTGCCCTGGGTAGGGTGCTGTGGTGTCATAGCTCACAACAACCTCAAACTTTTGGGCTCAAGTGATTCTCTTGCCTCAGCCTACCAAGGAGCTGCGACTACAGACATCCACCATAACACCCAGCTATTTTTAGAGACAAGGTCTCACTCTTGCTCAGGCTGGTCTTGAACTTCTAAGCTCAGACAGTCCACCCAGCTCAGCCTCCCAGAGCACTAGGATTTACAGGCCTGAGCAACTGTGCCCCGCCTCTCCCAACAGTTTTAAAAGGAAGTAGTATGATTGTCCATAGTTCGACACATAAGACAAAAGAGAATCACTTGCCCCATATCATGGGGTTAAGATAGGTGACCACATTTTAACATTGGTAAAGCGGGACACCATTGACAGGGGGAGGGGGGTTCTTCATTAAAAATTTGGTCTATATGGAGCAACAAAGATTTTCATAGAACGCAAAAATAGTATTGTAATATTTTTTTAATTTCTTTTTTTTTTGAGACAGAGCCTCAAGCTGTCCCCCTGGG
>NW_003852408.1:29887862-29889282 GCF_000181295.1 Otolemur garnettii
CATTAAGTCCAAACAATGGTGGTGGAATTCTAACAACTGATCAACAATGCAAACTTTGATAAGCAGTTCTCAATAATCAGTTCTCAACAATTATTTGTTATTATTAAAGTTTAACATTATAAAATTAACAAAAATAATATACAATTCATATCCTGGCAAAATAGGCACATGGCAGCCGAAAACCGTATATTCCCTTCCCGTTCTCCCGCTGTTCCTTTGCTTGTCGTGCACTCTTTCCAAAAATCAGGACTTTTTTAAAATGCCATGGGATGAGGGTCAAATTGTTGAAAATCAGGACTGTCCCACCAAAAGCGGGATGCCTGGTCACCTTAGGCTAAGAATCAGAGTCAGGACTAGAATCCAGGCCCATTCAACACTAAAACTGCAAAAGCTCCTAACTTTGCATGACACTGTCTCCACAAAATAAACTTCCCTGAAAACCCTTCCCAGCATCATCCTAGTCACTGATTAAGGCAGTGCACACATAGACCCCACTCTGTATTACCCAACTCACCATCGGGGTTTTGGGAATCGAGTCTCCCAGAAGGAAGATAATGTTCTTTAAGGTCTCTGTGTCAATCTCTTGTGACAGTTGGTAGAGCAGCTCTCTAAGAAACACACCCAAAATGACAAATAAAGCTTCATGTTTGCAGAGGATGCTGCAGTAAATCAAGAGCTTTCATAAATGCTGTCATTTGAATAGTCAAATGTAGTCAAACTCTGTAAGTAGACAATTATTAACCCCATAATAGATTCAAAATGAAAACTTTCAGTTTCTACGTGACTCATTTAAATTAAGATGATGGCCAGGTGCTGTGCCTCATAACTGTAATCCTAGCACTTAAGGAGGCCAAGGTGGGAGGATTGCTTGAGTCCAGGAATTTAAGACTAGCCTAGGCAACACAGCAAAACCCTGTCTTTGCAAATATATATATAGTTTTAAGTAGCCAAGCATGATGGCACATGCCTGTAGTCCCAGCAGCTCAGGAGGCTAAGTGGGAAGATCACTGGAGCCCAGGAGCTCTAGGCAGCAATGAGCTATGATCAGGTCACTGACCTCCAGCCTGAGCAACAAAGTGAGACTCTGTCTCCAAAAATACATTAAAAAAAAAAAAAAAAGATAACACAACAAGAAGTAGAGGCAGGCCTTCTGATTCCAAGCCTAGTGCTATTTTTCATCACACTAGGAGGGCATGAAACACAATTGTGGCATGCCCCCTCATCTCCTAGCTCCATTACAAAAATTCAGGCTTACCTGGCTCACCACCCATAGCACAGTGGTTATGGGGCCAGCCACATGCACCAAGGCTGGCAGGTTTGAACCCAGCCTGGGCCAGCTAAACCACAATGACAACTGCAACCAAAAAATAGCCGGGTATTGTGGCAGGCACCTGTAGTCCCAGCTACTTGGGAGGCTGAG
>NW_003852408.1:29890982-29892683 GCF_000181295.1 Otolemur garnettii
AGACGCCAACTCGAGGCTTCTCCAGCGCTGGGTCCTGAAGCTTTGCTGACCTTCCAACTCATTAGCATCTCATTAGCATCTAAAGCTGAGAAATCTGGTTTATCATCCAAGGAGGAAAATTAAGAAAAAGATCTTTTTTTTTTTGAGACAGAGTCTCATTCTGTCGCCCTGAGGTTGAGTACTATGGCATCATAGCTCACAGCAACCTCAAATTCCTGCCTCGCCCTCCTGAGTAGCTAGGACTATTGGTGCCGGCCACAACCCCTGGCTAAGTTTTCTATTTCTATTTTATTTTATTTTGTTTTTTTGAGACAGAGTCTCACTATGTCACCTTTGGTAGAGTGCTGTGCTGTCACAGCTCACAGCAACCTCAAACTCTTGGGCTTAAGTAATTCTCTTGCCTCAGCCTCCCAAGTAGATGGGACTACAGGCGCTCAGCATAACTCCCAGCTATTTTTTTTGTTGCAGTAGTCATTGCTATTTAGCAGGCCTTGGCTGGGATCAAACCCGCCAGCCTTAGTGTATGTGGCCGGCACTGTAAACACTGTGCTATGGGCACAAAGTCAATTTTTCTATTTTTAGTAGAGACAGGGTCTTGCTCTGGACAAGGCTGGTCTCAAACTCCTGAGCTCAAGCAATTCTCCCACCTCAGCCTCCCAGAGTACTGGGATTATAGGTGTGATCTACTGCTCCTGGCCAAGAAAAAGATCTTAATTTTGGCTCCCTTTCAAAGCCCAATGGCCAGAATGAACATGAGACGTCTTCATCACAGACCCATCCTCACCTAAATGGAGAGATCTTCCTTCCGCTGGGCAGCAGATCCATCACTTGCTCTTTGGTGTAGCCGAGGTGCTTCAGCAGTGATTTCTGCCGGATGATATAAAGGAGTTCCGCAAGGAAGAAAGGATCTTCCTCACTTAGTAGCTCTTGTGCTAGGAGTTGTTCAAAGATATCCGAGGCTGAGCTGGACTTCTCTAACTTCTTGAGGGAGACAAAGCCTTGACAGAGAAACTTCAGGTGCTCCACATCCTTGACCCCCAGGTTTGAATCAATAGTCAGAAGCCTCTCTCGAAAGTCCACTAAACAGTTTGTATCTGAACTAGAACCCAGACATTGACCTTGCGATGCCGTGGCCATTCTGAAAGAGAAAGAGAGGTGGGGCAGGGCATTAGAGAGGACGCCTAGTACCCAGATTTCCCAGGCCCTCCCCCAATCCCAGCCTCCTCTATTCCAGACAATAGACTTTCCCAGTAGTGCTAAAAAATAAAACCCACTCTGAGGCTTCTTCAGAAGCCACCAGTCCAGAAAACTCCATTCCAATGCTTGGAAGTTACCATTTATTTATTTATTTATTTTTATTATTTTTTGAGACAGAGTCTCACTTTGTTGCCCTGGGTAGAGTGCTGTGGCATCATAACTCACAGCAAACTCAAACCCTTGGGCTCAAGTGATTCTCTTGCCTCAGCCTCCTGAGTAGCTGGGATTATAGGCATCGGCCACAACGGCCACTATTTTTAGAGATGTGCTCTTGCTCTTGCTCAGGCTGGTCTCAAACTCCTGAGCTCCGGCACTCTGCCCGTGTCACCCTCCCAGAGTGCTATGATTATAGGCATGAGTCACTGTGCCTGGCTGGAAGTTACCTTTTAGAATGTTTGGAGGAAGTTTTTTTTATTTTTTTATTTTTGTTTTTTTAGACAGAAC
>NW_003852408.1:29898728-29900199 GCF_000181295.1 Otolemur garnettii
GTGGGGTCACCTCTATGATTTATCTTACAAGGGTACAAGTGAATCTTTCTAAAAGCAGAGTATGAATGTCTTAATAACTAAGAAAATGACATGAAGGCTACGTTAATCAGTTTGATGAGAGTATTTCAAATTGTATGTGAAAACACCACATTGTACCCCATGATTGCATTAATATACACAGTTATGATTTAATAATTAAAAAAAAGAGCAGAACTAAATGAAATAGAGACAATAAAAACATGCAAAGAAAAAAAAAAAAAGAACTCTAATTTCTCCCAAATCCAAATGTCACCAGTAGGGATTAGTCAAGAGAGAGGAAAACATAGTATAATTTTTCTCAGACCTGGAATCCTGATTGGAATTCTCAAAACCAAAATTCCTGTCTGCCAAATGGCAGAAAGAGCACTTGGATCTATTCTTTAAGTTAGAAAAACATAGCATTCTGGGGAAGTTAATCCTTCTGACATATAATCCAAAGACAAAAGGTTCTGTAACAGTGAAAAGGAAGCTTAACACAACTAGCTCCATTTTGCTTCTGGCTGCCTGCAGTAATGTCCTTTAGGTTAAAATCTTCTGCTTAGCTCTGCACATAAACTAGAAGAAAGATGACAACCGTGTCTTTCCCAAAACTCACTCACTGGAAAGAAAAGAAAAGTAAACACCCAAGTAACAATGCTATGTTGTAAGATTTTTAGAGGCATCCTGACCTTCATCTTCCAAAGTTAACTGAACAAGAGCGAAGAAGTTTTATAACCTCCTCAGACCGTTGCTGACACCCAGCTGTGCCTGCAGTCCTTGTTTACCTCTTGCACCCCACCCCACCTTCCCTTTCCCTTAAAGCAAAAAGGAGTCTAAAGTTCATGCTAACTTAAGGTGGTTCCTTGGGACATTTGTCCAACATCTTCTTGGTTTGCTGGCTTTCCTTATAAAAGTCACTTTCCTTGACCTTCTCTCGCAACTTACAAGCTATCCTAAAGCAGATGGTCTGAGCTTGACCTCAATTTCAGTCCCATGAAGGATGTTTGTTACAGTCTTAACTTAAGACTGCTCCCCCCCATGGTAGAGCAGGCCTTTATCTCACAGCAGAGGAAGCCCTAGCATAGACCCAGAAGGAAAGGCTGGTTTCAGATAAGAATTGCTCAAATCGGTGTAGGAAGTTACAAATCATGTTAAGTTAATGTTTCTGCCTGACCATTTCATAAACTACAGTGTTCTCTACACCAAATGTCATTCTAATCGAAGGAGCAATGCGTTGATAAAACTTTCCTTATAATATTATTTATTTTATAAGGACTTCAGGTATATATTCATTATGCAGGACTTGGCTATTTTTAGAAACAGGAAAATACTTTATAAAAGAAAGAACACACTGGCTCGGTGCCTGTGGCTCAAGCGGCTAAGGCGCCAGCCACATACACCTAAGGTGGCGGGTTTGAATCCCCAGCCCAGGCCCCCCAAACAACAATGATGG
>NW_003852408.1:29901042-29903075 GCF_000181295.1 Otolemur garnettii
TGGGGGGAGGTGCCTGTGGCTGGCTCAGTGAGTAGGGCTCTGGCCCCATATACTGAGGGTAGCAGGTTCAAACCCAGCCCCGACCAAAACTGCAACAACTACAAAAAAATTAAATAAATAAAATAGCTGGGTGTTGTGGTGGGCACCTGTAGTCCCAGCTACTTAGGAGGCTGAGGCAAGAGAATCTCCTAAGCCCAGGAGTTGGAGGTTGCTTTGAGCTGTGACGCCAGAGCACTCTACTGAGGGCAATAAAAAACAATTTATTTAAATAAATAAAGAAAATTTAAAAATATATAGATAATACAAATTTTCTTCTGGGCTCCTATCTGAGTTTCCCAAATTTTATACAATGAGCATATATTACTTTTGTTGTTAGACAAAAGAAAATTTTAAAATGCCATTTTT
This sequence comes from Otolemur garnettii, assembly GCF_000181295.1. Classification (NCBI taxonomy): domain Eukaryota; kingdom Metazoa; phylum Chordata; class Mammalia; order Primates; family Galagidae; genus Otolemur; species Otolemur garnettii. The sequence goes on from NW_003852408.1 coordinate 29,901,448, forward strand.
TAATGGTCACCCATGAGTCTTCCCTGCTAAGAGCCCCAAGATCAAATGAGTGGTTTCTTGGCCATATCTTTCTAGTCTACTTGGCTCGTGGTTTCTTAAAGATTCTATCTTTTGGCTACAGGGAGTGTCCGTGGGCTAGCAAATTTCTGCTGGTAAAAGGCTACATTGAAGTCTTCCTGGTTTTTCATTACTTTTGTTTTCTCTGGCATGGCAAAGAAATCCAGGCAGAAATAGTGCCATTGCTGACAGCAGTTTTCACCAGTTTCTGAGACAGAGCAAAGTAAAAGATCGGAGCACAGGGGACGAGGTGGGATTGTTACGCACATACCTTGAGATCAAGTTTCGCCAAGCCTCTGGAGGTAAGCTGTTCTTGAGGAAATGCTTGAAAACCAAGATTTATAGAAATTAGAATCCTTTTGCGCGGGAAGAGAACTCAATTTACAGGCCGTGTGGGAGAACACTGAATCTTCTGGTCTGAGTAGCTTGATGTTAATTTCCTGCTGGCGTCACCGTCCCCTATCTGCCTTTTTCCCTCCCCTTTTCCCACAGTAAAGATAACCCTGACAAACAGCGTCTCCTAAAGGCGAATTTACAACTTTCTTTTCTCACGTAGAGTTCAAGATTTTCCCAGGTCAAGCCAAAGACTCCCAGAAATGAGAAGGCACTAAGGGCTCCAGGCTTTCCTTTGGGTCTCAGGTGACTTGGTAGGTCAAAAAGGGAAATTCTATTTTCCTAACCCTTTCTTTCCCCCAACTCACTTCACCTTTCAAAGAAAACCAAAAGCTCATGAAACAGTAGTTGATCATCTCAACCCTTTCTTAAATTCATGTATGTGCATACGAATAAACAAAAATTTTTAAAGATAAAGTGACAGGTTGTGGGTGAGTAAAAATAGCCACTTCTAAAAATAGCCTGGCTTTGTGGCAAGCACCTGTAGTCCCAGCTACTGTGGGGGCTGAGGCAAGAGAATCACTTGAGCCCAAGAGTTTGAGGTTGCTGTGAGTTATGATGCCACCACACTCTACCAAGTGTGACAAAATGAGTTTTTTTCCTATCTCAAAAAAAAAGATAAAATGGGGATGGCGAGTTAAGCCCATACAAAGATATTTGCAAGGAGCTCAACCAGGTAATGGTAAACAAAACTGACAGTGTCTGCTCCCATAACACATCCAATCCCGTGGCAGAGAGAGACCTTAAACACATTACTTCTGATAATAAAAACGCCAGATACTTACATTGCAACTACCATGTACCAGGCACAAGGTATTTACAAATATTTACTCATTTCATCATCCCAACGACACTCTAAGATAAATACTATTATTATGGTCCCTGCTTTAAAATGTGAAAATGAAGGCACAGAAAGATTAAGTAATTTGCCCAAGGTCACACAGTGAGCTACTGGTAGAGCCAAGATTTAAACTAGTAAGTTTGGCTCTAAATCACTACATTGTAATTAAGGTAACTCAGATGTACAGAGCTCTGGGAAGAGGTACAGAGTCTTAGATGTTTCATCTCTGGGGAGAAAAGCAAAATTAATGATACTTCAATTAGCAAATGTATTAAAGTGTTTTTTCCATGCCCCTAGGCATCACCCAGAGAACTTCTGTGTTTAAGAAAGACAAGCT
>NW_003852408.1:29904398-29905532 GCF_000181295.1 Otolemur garnettii
TCACAGCTCATAGCAACCTCAAACTCTTGGGCTCAAGCCATTCTTTTGTCTTAGCCTTTCAAGTAGCTGGGACTACGAGTGACCACCAAAATGCCCGGTTATTTTTAGAGATGGGGGTCTCACTCTTGCTCAGGCTGGTCTCGAACCTGTGAGCTCAGACAATCCACCTGCATCAGCCTCCCAAAATGCTAGGATTACAGGCAAGAGCCACCTCACCCAGCCATGTTATGTATATCTTATTACATTTTTTTAAGACAGAATCTCACTCTGTTCCCTAGGCTAGAGTCCCATGGCCTTGGCCTTGCTCACAGCAACCTCAAACTTCTGGATTCGAGTGATCCTCCTGCCTCAGCCTCCTGAGTAGCTGGGACTACAGGCACCCACCATGATGCCCAGCTAATTTTTCTATTTTTAGTAGAGATGAGAGAGGATACCCAGGAAGGGTGAGGTCTAAGAGAACAGAGGTCTTCTCAAAGAGACCCGAAGGATACACTTTCGAGGTCCTCCCCATGGTGACTCAGCTGTTAGGAACTTGTGGACTTAACTTTCTGGGACCTGGAAAGTTCCGCTTCTGTGAAATCCTGTAGTTCCGTGAGGTCTGGAGCAGCTTCTCCGGCCTGATTCAAACTCACCAATGAGAAAGGTACCTGCGGCTTGGAACTTTTTGACTGGAGATAAAAACATAAAGACAGAGCCAGTTGGAGAGTGGGGCCATTTTGAAATTTTTATAGATTTGCCCTAGCTCCACTGACTGAATAAAGCCTTTTCCCTCTTAAATACAGTCTTAGAGTGTTCATTCTCTCCATTGGGCCTCATATTCCCATAATAGAGACAGGGTCTCATTGTTACTCAGGCTCCTCTTGAACTCTTGAGCTCAAGTTATCCTCCCACCTTGGCCTCCCAGAGTACTAGGATTATAAGTGTGAGCCACCTTGTCCAGCTGTTTTATTACAATTAAAAAAATGATAATAAAGACAAGCCCCAAGCCTTGGTCTTTTATTAAATTGTTCTTATAAATACTTCATTCCTTGGGCCATTTATGGAGGCAATTTGGTGAAACTACCACTCTCTCCAAACCTGCTCATAAAGTACATTAAATCTTACAACTTTGGGCTCGGCGCCTGTGGCTCAAGC
>NW_003852408.1:29907738-29912764 GCF_000181295.1 Otolemur garnettii
TGCCTCCCAGAGTGCTAGGATTATGGGCAGGGAGAGCATTCTTTATTTTTTAATTTGGGATGCCACACCATCTCCTTTCTATCTTTTTTCTCTCCCTTTACCTCTCTCACTCCCACGCTAAGAAAAAATAAACCTACACTTTTATTTCCTAATGGTGGCCTAGAGAAATTCTTTGCTCATCCCATGTGGAACACCTACTGAGCTTTTCACCCTAACATCTTCCGTAATAAATAAGACTACAAGTACTACCCTTTCCAGACCCTTATTCTCTAATGAACTCTCATAATAAAGCTCAGCCTTAGTTGGCATTGTTACCCACAATCAACAAATTAAGAAATCCAGATTCAAAGAGGCAAACTATCTTTCCACCATCCCAACGCTAGGAAGAGGTGGGAATTCAGGACTCAAACTCAAGTCTCACTGCCTCCAGATTCCATGCTTTTACCCTCCAGGCTCCATCTGCCTGTAACTCAAGGTGATGTAATGTATTAGCTGTAACTACTGGGCAGGGTGTGGTAATACCACAGGAGCCACAGGAGCCCCAGAGAAGAAGGGATGGTTCCAGACATGGGTGCCTTGGCGAAAGAGGCATCGGATCTAAGCCTGGAAGGAAATAAATAGATTAGAGGCACTGGAAGTAAGACACACTTTCATCCTAGTACTCCTCCTACTCAAGGGAAATACTTGAACCAAGTTATGGAGGGGAGGTGGTGTGCAGTGTGGGTGTTTGTACACAGTTTTCCCGTTTCCTCTCATTCAGAACAACACTTACTGCGAGCATGCTGATGGTGAGTTGATTGTAGTAGAATAACTGCTTCTTAACAATCTCTTTCCTGATTGGTTATGGTCAGTGTGTCTACTGGAAAGGTTGATCAAAATATTTTTTTTTTTTTCTGAGACAGTCTCACTTTGTCACCCTCAGTGGAGTGCAGTGGTGTCATACCTCATAGTAATCTCAAACTCTTGGGCTCAAGCAATTCTCTTGCCACAGCCTCCTGAGTAGCTGGGACCACAGGCGCCCACCACAATCCCTGGCTGTGGTCCTAGTTACCCACCCTCTGTTCACGGTTAACTTTACAAGAGCGAAGACTCCCACACTAAAAGATTGTCATAAGTGATGGGAGAGGGGTGTACTGGCTGGAGAAGAGCTCAGGACACTGAGACTTTCATCCTACTCCCTGAGGGTTTCCTCAAAATGTCCTGAGGTTGTGGGTCCACCACCAATTTCCAGGATTCCCTTCCCCCACATCACTCCACACTTTCATCCACACACTACAGACCTTTCCAGAATCAGTCTTACGCAGTGTAAGGAAGTACAGTGAAGCTAAATTCTGAAGGGGGAGATTTTTTTCTGGCAAGTATCCCACCAGAGACTTCCAAATAGTGAACTGGCAGGACACCATAGCTAAACAAGTAAAATGCAACCCATCTTGTGTTCTCTATACTGTGCAAAGGAAGAACAGAGGCAGCTAGGTAATTCTGAGGGAGTAAAACTTCAACCTCGGCTTGGCACCTATAGCTCAAGCAGCCACATACACCAGAGCTGGCAGGTTCAAATCAAGCCCAGGCATGCCAAACAAAATAACCGGGCATTGTGGCAGGTGCCTGCAGTCCCAGCTACTTGGGAAGCTGAGGCAAGAGAATCGCTTAAGCCCAGGAGTTGGGGGTTGCTGTGAGCTGTGTGACACCACAGCACTCTACCAAGGGCGACAGCTTGAGACTTTGTCTCCAAAAAAAAACCTCAAAGCTCCATAAGATGGCAGTATTTCCTAAAAGAGTTAAATTAACAGTAGATTGGGAAACAAAGTAGATGTGATTAAATTTGAGTATTTTTAATGCCAATTTAAAAAACAAGGCAGAAAGACTTTCAGAGGTTAGTTTGTTGCTTCCAGGACAAAAAATAAGGAGAAAATTTTTTTAGTATTTGATTTGATAATTTTTTAGAAAGAAAGCATATTACTTAGCCACATCTATAAAAATCTATAGGGAGGCAAATGACAAGAAATGTCACTGATATCAATGGATGTAAAAAGAGAATTCAGTTGAAGTGGCAATACATCCTAAATCAATCTGTATATTTCATTAATCACCATATCAAAGTCTTAGGGGCCCTTTTTGCAGACATTGATAAGCTGATCCTAAAAATTATGTAGAAATGTAAGCAAATGTAAACGCAGTATAACCAAAGAAATTCTGAAAAAGAAGAACAAATTTGGAGGGCCACAATTCCAGTTTTCAAAACTTACTACAAAGTTATGATAATCAAGACAGTGTGATATGGGCATAGGATAGATGGGTCAAACGAATAAAGAGTTAGGCAATAGCACGGTGCCTGTGGCTCAAGAAGTAGGGCATTGGCCCCATATATTGGGGATGGCAGTTTCAAACTCAGCCCCAGTCAAAACTACAAAAAAAAAAAGAGTTCAAAGATAAACCCTTACATTTGGGGTACGAGGTAGATGAAGGATGAGAAATTACTCGGTGGTTACAATGTGTGTTAGTCAGTTGATGGATACCCTAAAGCTCTGACTTGGCCATTTGCACGTAATGAAATTGCAGTTGTACCCCCCTAAATTTATATGAATAGAAATAAATAGGGCAGGTGCAGTAGTTCAAACCAGTTATCTGCACTCTGGGAGGCCAAAGCAGGAGAATCGATTGAGCTCAGGAGTTCAAAACCAGCCTGAGCAAGCTCGAGACTCCATCTCTACTAAAAATAGAAAAATTGGCTGGACCTAATGGCACACACTGATGGTCCCCCTTACCCAGGAAACTGAAGCAGGATCACTTGAATCAAGCTGTTTGAATTATGGTGATGCCACTGTTCTCTACCCAGGTGACAGAGCAAGACTCTGTCTCAATAAATAAATAAATAAACCTTTACATTTATAGTCAGATGATTTGTGATAAGGATGACCAGATAATTCAATAGGGGGAAAGAAGTCTTTTCTTTCTTTTTTTTTTTTTTTTAAGAGACAGAGTCTCACTTTATTGCCCTTGCTGTGACGTCACAGCTCACAGCAACCTCCAACTCCTGGGCTTAGGTGATTCTTTTGCCTCAGCCTCCCAGCCTCCCGAGTACCTAGGACTACAGGTGCCCACCACAAGGCCCGGCTATTTTTTGTTGCAGTTTGGCTGGGGCTGGGTTCCAACCCGCCACCCACAGTATATGGGGCCAGTGCCCTACCCACTGAACCACAGGCACCACCCAAAAGAAGTCTTTTCAATAAGTGGTACTGAGACACAGGCAAGAGTTTTGGAAAGAGGCTTTTGTATGTTTGGAGTGTATTAAGTTTCAGGTGCTAGAGGGAAAATCAAATGGAAAAGTTTGCCAGGAAGTTGCAAGCTAAGTTCTGAACTTGAAGAGAGGAGTCTGGACCAGAAATAACCATCTTGGAGTCACTGGCATAGACAATAGTAACCAAAGCCACCCGGTTGTCAAAAGAGAAAATATAAAGAGAGAAAACAAACGAGTGATCCTCAGGAACATCCACACTTAAGGATCAGAAGACATCAAAAATTCCTTGATAGGCACCGTGGCTCACACCTGCAATCCTAGCACTCTGGGAGGCTGAGGTGGGTGGATTGCTTGAGCTCAGGAGTTCAAGATCAAACTAAGCAAGAGGGAGACTGTCTCTACTAAAAATAGAAAAACTAGGAGGGCATTTGGCAGGCACTAGTACTCCCAGCTACTCAGGAGCCTGAGGCAAGAAAGGATTGCCTGAGCCCAGGAGTTTGAGGTTGCTTTGAGCTATGATGATGCCACAGCATTCAACCCCAGAGCAACAGAATGAGACTGTCTCAAAAAAAAGAAAAGAAAAGAAAAGAAAAGAAAAAAAGTCCTTGATAGAACTTCTTAGCAGGATACCCAAGAGAAGTAAGGAGGCAATAACAATTCCCTAGAATCTAAGGACCACTGGTTTGGTAATGAAGGTCAGTGTCATCCTTGGATCTTTAAGATTTGGGAGAATGGTTGAAATTCAGACAGCAGGGGACTATGAAGTAAACAGGAAAGGAGGAAGTGAAGAGTATAGACTGGGCCTAAGTTTAAATAGAATAGCACCTTAAAGGAGATGAAATTTATTTCATGGTGGGGGGCAGAGCTTGTTTTAGACTAAAGGATCAAAGAAAGGGGGAAACTAAAGATGCAAAGTAATTGAAATAATGCCCAGTCTTGGAAGATTAACCTGCACCAGCAGAGGAGTAGGAATGAGAGTCCTAGATCTGAGGCAGAAAGTCCTTACCAAATAAGGAAGGGAAAAAGTGTTTTTATCATTGTTTAAAGGGTGAAAAATTGTGAATGACTTAAATATCATATAAAGACACATAGTAATACTACCACACGAGTATTGAGAAACAGTGGAGTAACAGTGAATAGTACTGTAATATTATGCTGTTCATAAGTAAATATATTAGGTGTGTTTATGTATGAAAAGATGGTAAACTTTTTTACAATTTTTTTTATTTTTTAATGTTGCAATGATACAGTAAACAAAATAATAATAACAATTTATAATGTACTATAATAAAACTATAGTGATTAAGACAAGAAATGAATAAAATTAAGGTGACCAGACGTCCTGCTTTTGGCGGGACAGTCCCGATTTTTGACAATTTGTCCTGCGTCCCGCGGCATTTTAAAAAAGTCCCGGTTTTTGGAAAGAATGCATGACAAGCTAGGGAACATGGGAGAACAGGAAGGGAATATACGTGTGGCTAGTTCACCAGGATATGCATTTTATATTATTTTTGTTAATAATATGTTATTATTTATAATGTTAAACTTTAATAATAACAAATAATTGTTGAGAACTGATTATTGAGAACTGCTTATCAAAGTTTGCATTGTTGTCAGCCCCCCCCAATGGTGTCCCGCTTTACCAATGTTAAAATCTGGTCACCTTAATAAAATACAACAGAGTTGGGTGAGAGGATGAAAACCTCCCTAGTGGGAACAATGAACACCATCTGGGTGATGTACACATTTGTCCATGTAACCACAAACATTTGTACCCCTATAATATTT
>NW_003852408.1:29915145-29917306 GCF_000181295.1 Otolemur garnettii
CATGGCACTCTACCCAGGGGGATAGCTTGAGGCTCCGTCTCAAAAAAAAAATAAAAAAAGAGTCTTCATATGTATTTTAGAACATTTTATTTACTATTCACACCATTCCTCACACCCTCTTGCTCAGGCTAGAAGTTATGCTCAAAGCTTCTAAAACATGCCCTGCATTTCTCCTGTCTGCCTCTTCACTTGCTTTGTTTCCTATCCTGCAACATACTTACTCTCTTTTCCATCTCCACCTGCCCAAATCCAATCAGCTTTCCAAGGTTTGGTTCCACCTTTCCAAAATAACCCCTTCGCAGTATGTTCTCATAGCAGCAGCTGCTGCTTAAATTGTATCACCAAAACACAGTCACAAAGACTCTTCATTTCATCCTCCTAACAATTCTATGAGCTTGGGCCCAGGAGTGTGAGGTTGCTGTGAGCTAGGCTGATTCCTCCTCACTCTTGCTGGAGACTGGAGAACTCTATGAGAAAGGCTTTTTTTTTTTTTTTTTGAGACAGAGCCTCAAAAGAAAAGCTATCCTGGGTAGAGTGCCCTGTCATCACAGCTCACAGCAACCTCCAACTCCTAGGCTCCAGCAAGTCTCCTGTCTCCGCCTCCCAAGTAGCTGGGACTATAGGCACCTGTCACAACGCCCAGCTATTTTTGGTTGCATCCATCACTGTTGTTTGGTGAGCCCGGGGTGGATTTGAACCCGCCAACTCAGGTGTATGTGGCTGGTGCCTTAACCGCTTGAGCCACAGGTGCTGAGCCGAGAAAGGCTTTTGATTTTTCTTTCATTTTTTAAGTTTCAAAAATTTAATCAAAATCTACTGCACATTTTCTCCATACAAGAAAGGTACTAAATAAATTACATTTAGGTGTCCTAATGAAATAACTTAGGGGACCTGGAAAAATAGGCTCAGACCCCCACTTAAGTTAATTAATTGGTAATTTATTTTACCTGTTGCAGAGGCTGCTGCTCCGAGAGACAGCAGCCGAGGTGTGAGGGTGAGTTGCCTTTTATAGGCTTTGTGCAAGCATATTACAGAAGTGAAACGTGGCTGGTTAACGGGGGGGGTTACAACTTGGGTAGTCATGGATACAGTAATGGAACAATAATACGGCTTCGGCTGACAATGGATACATCTCATATCACAATGGTTATGGTTATACAACAGTAATTAATCAAGTCTCAGTGAGTTTTCCACCATTGTTCATCTACTGAGAACTTGGGGGTTTTGTGAACCTTGGGACTTTTCTTCCTTGTACCTGAAGCTTGTTCTTGGCAACCCTAGGAGGAAGAAGGGGGCCTGGGAACGTGGCTGGGAAGCACTGTTCTCAGCCACCATGGGGGGAGGAGGGACTTGTTCCTGAGTTGACTCTGGGCAGGGGGAGAAGGGAGGAGGAGGGAAATAGGCTGGAGGGGGGAGACAGGTGAGGGCTGGGGAACAGGAGTGAGCAGGGGAAAGAGGGCTTGGTTACAACACTACTCATATATATATATGTATTTTTTAAAAATCAGATACTTGGCTTGGCACCTGTGGCCTAAAGTAGGTAAAGTACACTAAAGAAAAAACCTATCTGGATTAACTCACTTTGATATACGTAAATAAAAATAAGTTCCATGTTGTCTAAATTTTTAGGGTTATATAGTTAGAAATATATATGCTACTTTTATGGGCAGGTCGGCTAGGGGAAGTAAGTTAGTACAATTATCTGAATTGGCTGTCTACATACTGGGCAGGGCTTATTCCAGGGGTCCTCAAACTTTTTAAACAGGGGGCTAGTTCACTGTCCCTCAGACCATTGGAGGGCTGGACTGCAGGCCCCGGGACAAGTCGGCTGCTAAGCAGGACAGGCAGTGGCGGCAAAAACACTCGGCAGGCCGGATAAATGTCCTAGGCGAGCTGCATGTGGCCCGCGGGCCGTAGTTTGAGGACGCCTGGCTTATTCCTTTTGTTTAGAGTCTTTGCACATGTAAAGCATGCTATGAGATGTCCAGGTTTGCCATGGACAATGCAACCATTTTTAGGTCGACCTTGGCAAATCACACAAGGTTCAATGGCACTAAGGTGAAAGCTGGATTCCATACTTTCTTCTTTGTCTGGTGTTTCCTCCCTCTCAAGCTCTTTGAAATCTTCTTGGCTGCTGTAAATAATGCTGTTAGAAGTTGAC
>NW_003852408.1:29918597-29929411 GCF_000181295.1 Otolemur garnettii
GCCGCTTTCACAGCACATCTCCCTGATCACACACAGAGCCACGCTTTCATCAAAGGAAAGGGAAATACTATCAGCTCAATGCCATTTTCTCTGTCCTTCTCCAGACAATTCGTCTGAATTTTCTTCTGTCTCACCTTTGGCTCTCCTTCTGGATGAGGTAGATAATCTGGAAACCAAATTTGAAGAAGATTTCTCTTCCTGTAGCCCTGGCACAGGATCCTGTTGATTATTCCCATCTTCAAGGTGATGTTTGTTCTCAGTCACAGATGTATCTGAATTTGACAATTCCCAAGTTTCTGTAGATCATTGTATATATTTTCCTGTGCTCTTTCAGAGAAGCTTGGCACTCCAAACAAATCTCCTAGAAGATCGTTTGAATGGTTTTAGACTCCTAAAGGGTCTACTGTTCTGAAGCTGGAATTTGTGAGGTAGTTACATCAGTAGACACAGACACGTTGCTACTGTACATCTGCCTTGCAGGGGTTTTCATGCCTGGAGTTATTTGGGACGGGGGTGGTGGGCGGGCCTCGAGGCTTCCCAGTTCCCTTCACCTGGTGCGCGGAAGCCCGTTGCCCTGGGCCTCGGCGACCATTCCACTCTCGGGCCTTGGCGACCATTCCACTCTCGGGCCCCGGCCTGCAGGGAAGCCCGAACATACTAGTCCGGGGAGGAAGGGGACTCCCAGCAGCAGGACTTCAGTAAGTAGGGTCAGGGCTGCCCCTCTAGTTTGGCATCTGGCTCCATCTTCCTTCTAGTCACGCAGGGCCGTGCCATCCCCACACAGAGCCCAGCTCACCCAGGCTCTGCAAGGCTTTTGATTTTTCATTTGTAAGGGAAGATGAGCTGCTTTCGCAGAGTATGTTGTAGGGAGATGTGGTATTTCTCCTTAGCAGAAACTCTGCTATTCCAATTATACACATTGTCGTTGAGTTCAATGTGGAGATCCAGGAGTGGGCGTTTTCTGGAAGAGATAAGAAAAGCAAAATTTAATGCCATGCAAATATCAGAGATAAGACAGATTGTCATTAGGGTGAAATGAGCCCACAGATGTGAAGGTGCTTTGTGGCAGTTTCTTTCTAAATGTTCCACAAGCTGCGCCATGAATGATTTAAACCAGCTTGCAGGATTGTGGCCCAGGGTGGCTCCTGTCCCCTCCTCCCTCAAGGAACCGCTGAGTTTTACTTACACCAGGTACATGCTAACCCACAGGGATCGTCTATGCAAATATGGAAGGGACTGGCCCATGGAGCATTGACCTTGGGAGAAGGTCAGTGGGCTCCCTTTAGCCCTCACCTTCCTGCTGAGTCACCACTGAGGAGGTTATGAGATTTATTCCTGGGGTCCTTGGAACAACAGTCCAGAATGTATTGACAAGTGGCTCAGAAACTTCACTCTAATTCTAATTAGGGTGCAAGTGGCTACTCGAGGTACATGGTGGCTTCATTCAGCTTAAATGAAAACCAGGACACCAATGTGTTCCTTAGAAAAGCATTCTCACCAATAAACATAAAACATGTTTATATAACAAAACATTTGCAGACCTGGACAGTCAGATGCCACTTTTCATCTATCAAAATGTCAAAACTTGGCCAGGCTCAGTGGCTCATGCCTGTAATCCCAGCACTCTGGGAGGCCAAGATGGGTGAATTACCTGAGCTCATGGGTTCGAGACCTGCCTGAGCAAGAGACCCCAGTCTCTTAAAGTAGTGGGGCACTGTGGCTCCTGTAGTCCCAGCTACTCAGGAGGCTGATGCAATAGAATTGCTTGAGTCCAAGAGTTTAAGGTTGCTGTGAGTTGTGATGCCTTGGCACTCTACCCAAGGCAATAAAGTAAGACTCTGCCTCAAAAAAAAAGTAAAAGCTTGGAGTTCCATGGAGCTGGCCTTATGTGGGGGCAGATACTGATGGTGTGGAGTGGCAGCCAATTCCTGGTCACCTCCACTACAAGCAGCAATGACAACAGCCTCCTCATCGATGACTGCAGTACTGAAGAAAAGATGTCACAAGAAAAGAAAGGGGGCATGGGCCACCCTTCACCCAGAGAAGCGATGCTAGTATCCACCTTCTCCAAGTCTGGCAGCTATTTTGCCTTAACTGATGACAGTAAGCGACTGATTTTTTTCTGCACCAAACCTTCACAATGTCGGAGTGTCAGGATCATGGTGCAGAGGTGTACAACTCTGACCTTCGCTGGCTCCAAGGGAAGGTCTTGGTGGTTGACAAGTCAAGACATCTACTACTTTTTGGTGTTGGAGCTGTGGGGATGCAGCCATCTTGAACTTGGGCACCTGTCTCTGCTATTACATATCCTCACTGCCAGCCAGAGACATGTGGGTGAGCAGGGTGACAGTGCCCCACAGCATCAAGTCCTTCTGCCTTAGACAAGTCCTTCTGCCTGAGCCACATCTTGTGGTGCCTGCTTATCCTGAGCTGCTCCTGTCCTATCCTGAGCTGCTCCTATCCTCCTTTGAGGCTCTGGGAGTACAAAAGCAGCCACCAACTGTGCTGCTTTCACCTGGCCAGTCTGTGGGAGTTGCCAGGACCTCAGGACCAAAAGAGGTTTGCTGCATCCAGGATCACCTTCTAGAGCCAGGAGGGCTGTGTGACACTTCTGTGGGACAGCAGTGCTATGGTCTCCACCTTCCAGCTCAATGCCCTCAGATAGCAGTTGATGTACAGACAGAAACTGACATTCCAGCACCAAGTGTAGGACGTGGCTTGTGAGGAGACACAGGGGCTGTGTCAGGTCCCAGGAAGGCCCACAGGTGCTCTGCAGGCCTGTGGATGGCCATTGGCAGTTGGTTCCTTCAAGTGCCAAGTTCAAGAAATTCTCTGGTGTTCTTCATGGGAACTGGGCCATGCTGGAAGAGCCTGCTGAGGCTGGCACCAACACCAGCCTCAGGAGAGTCTACAAGGCTACCTTCGACAATATGACCTCTTACCAGCAGAAGAGAAGCTATTTCAGCAGTGGAGTCCCCTGCCTGGGGCCCAATGGGCAGACCAGGAAGATGAGGCCTGGAGCTGCTGCTGATCTTTGAGTTGGTGGTAGCACTCACAACCTCAGAAGAGCAAGGCAGTTTTACTTGTTTTCCCCTCACCCTGGCATCTCCTTTTAAGAAAAAAAAAAAGGTAGACTGGGTGCGGTGGCTCATTCCTGTAATTCTAACACTCTGGAAGGCCAAGGTGGGTGGATTGCCTGAGCTCAGGAGCTCGAGACCAGTCTCAGCAAGAGGGAGACCCATCTCTACTAACAATAGAAAAACTAGCCAGGCATTGTGGCCAGCAGCTGTAGTCCCAGCTACTCAGGAGGCTGAGGTAAGAGGATCTCTTGAGCCCAAGAGTTTGAGATTGCTGTGAGCTACAATGCCTCAACACTCTACCGAAGGCAACAGAGTGGGACTCTGTCTCAAAAAAAAAAAAAGAAAAGAAAAAGAAAAAGGTATGGCAGTTAGGTCCTGACCAGCACAGCTCAGGAAACAGCATGGTGGATATGGCTGTAGAATGTTCATGCTCAACACAGGCTGTTGTTGGTGTCTGTGCTCCCTTCTGGTGGAGGGAGGATGTGCAGCCTGGTGGGTTAACAAAGAGAATGCAGGGTGGTAGCAGAAATGCCTGGGAGCGTTTCTTCTTCATGTTAGAGGCAACCTGTAAACTGCAGCAGAGGCAGCTCATGCTTCTTACATACCCAGAACACCATTCATGCTGGCCACATCTCTCTCCAGGGGAGATCTGTAGGCAGACGGTTTCGTGATGACCATGGAAACATGTTCACGGTGACCCACCATCTCCTTTTAGGCACACTGGGCTCCAGGGGGCCACTCACCATGTGGGGATGTTGAGACTCAAACAGAATCAACTCCTCGCTCCTCCCAGCTCCAGCCATTTGTCCTGTGCTGAGCATGTGGCAAGTGGCTCGCATATGGGACATACAGGAACATTTCTGTCATCCTAGGGAACTCTACTGGGCAGTGCTGGCCCAGAAGGTGGACTTGTTTTAGGAAGTGTGAGGACATGGGTGCCTGCTAGACACCCAGTTTTACAGGGAAATGGGTGATGATGGCAGGTGTATTCATTACTCTGATTTGACCTTTGCACATGCTGCTAAGCAGCCAGGTGTCAGCTGCATTCTGATCAGTGATCAATAAGGTTTAGCATAACATGCGGCACTCATTTCAAAATACATTGAGCGGCTCGGCGCCTGTGGCTCAAAAGGTTAAGGCACCAGCCACATACATCTGAGCTGGCGGGTTCGAATCCAGCCTGGGCCCGCCAAACAACAATGATGGCTGCAACCAGAAAATAGCCAGGCGTTGTGGAGGGCACCTGTCGTCCCAGCTACTTGGGAGGTGGAGGCAGGAGACTCGCTTGAGCCCAGGAGTTGGAGGTTGCTGTGAGCTGTGATGCCACAGCATTCTACCCAGGGGGATAGCTTGAGGCTCTGTCTCAAAAAATAAATAAATAAATAAATAAATAAATAAAACAAAATACATTGAGCAAAACATTTTGGTGCATGTTCTGTTGTGACTGAAGTGCTCACTGCTTGAATTGGAAAGAAATGTTCTTTTACTTTTGGGGCAGGCTCCTAAGTACATCAGGTAAGACGTTAGCTCTTGCCCATTTCCTGATGGTTATTTCTCAAACGTGGAACAACTGTGTATTGGTGATGACTTTGTTGTGAGATTTCACTGGGGACTTTGAAACAAAATCCTTTCTCTGTATTTCAAAAGCTGGACTGAAGCCAGGTGAGGTAGCTCTCACCTGTAATGCTAGCCCTCTGGGAGGCCAAGATGGGTGGACTACCTGAGATCACAGGTTCAAGACCAGCCTGAGGCAGAGAGAGACCTCGTCTCTAAAAATAGCCAGGTGTTGGGGTGGGCATCCATAGTCCCAGCTACTTGGGAGGCTGAGGCAAGAGAATTGCTTGAACCCAAGAGTTTGAGGTTGCTGTGAGCTATGAAGCCATGGCACTCTACTGGGGGTGACAAAGTGAGACTCTGTCTCAAAAAAAAAGCTGGACTGGCTGGCAGGTGGCTCACACCTGTAATCCTAGGAGTCTGGGAGGCTGAGGCAGATGGATTGCTTGAGCTCAGGAGTTTGAGACCAACCTGAGCAAGAGCGAGACCTGTTTCTACTAAAAAAAGAAAAACTAGCTGGGCATTGTAATGGTCATTCTTATAGTCCCAGCTGCTTGGGAATCTGAGGCAAGTAGATCACTCAAGCCCAGGAATTTGAGGTTGTTGCGAGCTATGTCACCATGGCACTCTATCCCAGGGCAACTGAGTGAGACTCTGTCCCCAAAAAATAAACAAATAAAATAATTTCTTAATTTCAATGGAAAACATTCACACTACAAGCTAACCAAGTGTTCATAAATTGTTCTGGGTCTATACTGTACTCCTAAAGCAATGGTGAAGGAAAAAACCCTCTTTCTCTCTGAAGAAAAGGGCATCAAACATGGCATAGTGGTAATCCCCATCTGAGTGGCAGGAATACGAGCAGGTGGTCCAGGATTGGCCCCCTCCTGAGTGGCTCACCTTTCTTCTTTCAGTTTCTGGGAGAGATACTGCAGGTACATAGATGGGGAGCTGGAAGATCGTTTCAGGAGGGACACACGTGTTGTACACAGACTCCAAAAGAAGTCAGCCTCTGGGTGAGCCATGCTGGGCCCTAGCTTCTGTGCCTTAGGTTCCACGTTGCTTACTGCTGGCCCGTCCACCTCCAGGACGCTGCTGTCCTCCAGCTGGCCCTCAGACACCAAGTAGTTCTGAATAAAAAAGAGCTTTGGCTTCCCTATTAGAGAAGGGCACAGATCTCCCATGAACAGCCTCCTGATCCGATGCAAGGGGAAGCCTAAGTCAGTCTGACCAAAACCAAACACACTTTGGGAGCCTCCTTGGCTCACCAGGACACACACGAAGCTGTCATAGTCTCGGTGCTGGGGCATTCGGGCAACTTGGTTAAGAACCTGGTCTATTTCCTTCACTGTGAGACGCAATAAAGACTGCACATGATAGCCCAGGGAAGCGAAGGTGTCATGAAGAACTTCTGAAGAAAAGAAACAAACATAGGAAACAATACTAGAGTGAGACAAGCTCAAGAGGCAGGAACCCTAGTTATGGTCTAAGCTCCATTACTTATCTGTTTCTGTTTTTGTGTAATATTTTAAAGGCTCTAAGTCCTGGGCAAGAGGGACAGGATCCACCTGAAACATGAAAGATGTGACTTTCACATTCCAGATCCCCAGCAGGCGAGGCCGCAATACCCAGTACCACGCCAAGCCAAACAAGAGAACTGGGACTCGGCTCTGGTTCCCTCACCACTATTTTACTCTAAACACTTTCTTTCAGGACTCTCAGGTCTCTAACCATGGCGTATTCTCTCCTGTAGGGGACAGAAGCAATCAGGAAACCCGGTCTAAAAGCTCTTGAGTTCTCTTATCTCAGACTGGTTCACATCATGGCCCCAGCTGACCTCACTAGAGACTTTGGGCCAGAGGCAAACAGGAAAACCAGACTAAAAGCTCTTTGGCTCTCTGATCTCAGACTAGTTCACTTCTCTCAAACTAGTTCACTTCTCGTTTTACTGCATATAGTTTTTTCATTTATCTCTATGGTCCCCAGACCTGTGAATAGGCTTTTACGAAAAACCCTGTACTAACACCTCTCTCAACACCTTTGCTCTTCACTGATAAACATCTTTCCTTATTAGAGTCCTTGAAAGAAAGCTTCACCAGGACCTCCCTGCCCAAGCTGATATGCTTACTGGCTGGAGCAGACCCTGTCACGTGATAGGGCAAAAGGAGAACCATCCACCTTGGAATCCTAAGAGACGGGGTCTCACTCTTGCTCAGGCTGGTCTCAAACTCCT
Source organism: Otolemur garnettii (assembly GCF_000181295.1). Taxonomy (NCBI): domain Eukaryota; kingdom Metazoa; phylum Chordata; class Mammalia; order Primates; family Galagidae; genus Otolemur; species Otolemur garnettii. Next base: position 29,925,465 of record NW_003852408.1, read on the forward strand.
AAGCTCAGGCAATCTGCCCTCCTCCGCCTCCCAGAGCGGGATTACATATGTAAGCCACCTCACTTGGCCAAGGAGGTCTCTACATTCTAAACTAAAATGGATTCACAGCAGACACATTCCATGTCCTGTGTATGTATGTCTTAGCCTTGAACACAAATAGGGGAAGAAAAACTTGGGGGCTAAGTTTGGAAAATAAACCTCAACAAATTGCAGAACTCCCACTTCTCCTTCTCGCCACACTGGAAACCCCACACCCAACACCCAGAGATCTCTGTAAATTTCAGCTGTTCTTCTGAACTTCTTGAAATGATGCGGGGGTTTTCTTCTAGCCAGGAAGTTAGCACAGGGTTTTTCGTAAAAGCCTATTCACAGGTCTGGGGACCATAGAGATAAATCAAAAAACTATATGCAGTAAAACGTTATGACTTCACTAACTTAAGATTTTTTTTTTTTAGACAGACTCTCATTTTGTCACCCTCAGTAGAGTGCTGTGGTGTCACAGTTCACAGCAACCTCAAACTCTTGGGCTTAAGTGATTCTCTTGCCTCAGCCTCCCAAGCAGTTGGGACTACAGGTGCCCACCACAATGCCCACCTATTTTTTTAGAGATGAGGTCTCACTCTGGCTCAGGCTGGTCTCGAACTCATGAGCTCAGGCAATCTACCTGCCTTGGCCTCCCAGAGTGTTACCATTACAGGCATGAGCCATCATGCTGGTTTAGAATTTGTTTTAATCTAAATGAGGGCACTTTTATCTTGACACTTTCTATGAAAAGGGCTCCATTAAGTAAATGTATAGAATAAATGAGAAAGAGGGAATGCCCTGCCAGTTGATTTACAGTCGCTCACCGAGTACTCTTGTTAGCCCAGTGCAGAGTAGAAGACAAGATGAGCAGGACACGCCCAGTGAAAGAGGGAGTTCTAAGGCCAAATGTTTATGGTAAATGCAGGGGAGATGAGGCTAGAATAGGGGTTTTTATAGGAAGCCTTCTCCAAGCCTTCAAGGCCAATATGCATAGCAAATCTTGGAGAGGGAAACAAAGCAGGTGGCACTTCTCAAATTTACTTGAACCCAAGGTCCTGTATTGGTTTTACAAAGTTCCCCTTATTGCCTTACGGTAATACTGCGACCAGGGCATACGGAGCAAGGATATAGGGTAGTTCCTGCTCTTTAAGGAGTTTAAGATCTTTTTGTGGAAGAAAAGCTCACAAATGTGCATAAAACAGTGATCTAAATGTCACACAGTACAGCAGGATTTTAGGAGAAACAGGAGGTCACAGAAGGAAAATGACCAGTGTGGTCTTCGAGGGCATCAGAAAAAAGGTATTCTTTCAGCTGGGGCCCAAAAAAAGAGGCTGAAGGAAAGGCACTCGGGTGAGGAACACTGGTGAACAAAAAAGGCATGGAGGAGGTAGGGGGAGCAGCCTGAATAAACCTGACTTTCCCATTTAGGTAGGCCAGTCAGGGAATTTCACTGGACCATCCACAAAGGCTCCAAATTACAGGCTACTTTATTTATTTATTTATTTTGGAGACAGAGCCTCAAGCTGTCCCCCTGGGTAGAGTGCCGTGGCATCACAGCTCACAGCAACCTCCAACTCCTGGGCTCAAGCAAGTCGCCTGCCTCAGCCTCCCAAGTAGCTGGGACCACAGGCGCCCGCCATAATGCCTGGCCATTTTTTGGTTGCAGCCATCATTGTTGTTTGGCAGGCCCGGGCTGGAGTCAAACCCACCACCTTAGGTGTATGTGGCTGGCACCTTAGCCACTTGAGCCACAGGCGCCAAGCCCAGGCTACTTTATAAAACACAAATAATAACTGGTAATTCCTTCTGGGCTAGCTTTTTTCCTGAGACAGGGTCTTTTTTGTTTGTTTTTCTGAGACAAGTGTCTCACTCTGTTGCCCAGGCTAGAGTGCTATGGCATCAGCCTTACAGCAACCTCAAACTCCCAGGCTCAAGTGATACTCCTCCCAAGTAGCTGAGACTATAGGTGCCCATCACAAGGCCTGGCTAATTTTTTCTGTTTTTAATAAAGACCAGATCTTGTTTTGGCTTAGATTGGTCTTAAACTCCTGAGCTCAAGCGATCCTGCCACCTCAGCCTCCCAGAGTGCTAGGATTACAGGGGTGAACTAGCACATGTGGAAGAAATAGAGTCTAGCTCTGTCACCCTGCAAGTCCATAGCTCACTATGACCTCAAACTCCTAGACTCAAGTCACCCTCCTTTCTCAGCCTCCCAAGTAGATAGAACTAGAAGTACACACTACCAAACCCAGCTCATTTTTTTGTTTGTTTTAATATTTTGTAATGAGGGCTGGTGTGGTGGCTCACACCTATAATCCTAGCACTCTGGAAGGCCAAGGCAGGTGGATAGCTTCAGCTCACAAGTTTGAGACCAGCCTGAGCAAAATCAAGACTCTGTCACTACTAAAAATAGAAAAACTGAAGCAAAAGGATTGCTTGAGTCCAAGTTGGAGGTTTCTGAGCTATGACGCAATAGCACTCTACCCAGGTCAACAGCTTGAGACTCCATCTCAAAAAAAAAAAAAAAAAAAAAATTTGTAATGATGGTGTCTTGCTAGGTTGCCCACACTGGGGTATGTGTGTGTGTGTGTGTGTGTGTCTCAGAGATGCAGAAGTTTTATTCAAGAGAGGAGTATCACAATGTAAGGTAGCATAAGAATGAACCTGAATTTTTAAATTTTTTTTTTCTTTTGCAGTTTTTGGCTGGGGCTGGGTTTGAACCCACCACCTCCGGCATATGGGGCCAGCACCCTACTCCTTTGAGCCACAGGCGCCACCCGAATTTTTCAATTTTTTCGTTTCAGATTAACAATGAGGGTAGAAACAGGTTACAAAGTTTGTGTTTGCTAGGTAATATTCCTGTTATAGTTGTGCCTCTCACCCAAAAGGTATGCCATATACCCTTACATTGTGCCTATTAGGTGAGCATACGCCCCCCTGCTGGTCTTGAACTCCTTCTGGCCTCAAGCAATCCTCCCATCTCAGCCTTCCAAAGTGTTGGGGGATTACAAGTGTGAACCACCATGCCCAGCCTGGACTAGCTTACAGCTTTACTCAGGAGAAAATAATATCAATAATAAATTTGTCAACCATATATCAAAAGGTTTCTGGAGTACCTCGAGTGGCTTAAAAGTACTTTGTTCACATACCTACAACCCCTTATCCCCAATTTCAGTACCCCAAAAGTTCTGAAAACCTTAAGTTCTTTTCTCCAACTCATTTTGTGGCAAAACTTCTCCTGAACTCGAGGAGCTATGTAGTCTTCGTTTATCCCACTTAGTGTGAATATCCATTCATTTTGCTACAGAAATCTGAATATACATATTTGATTAAGAGGTGCTACCCTTGACCTCACTGGAGTGTTTTATAAATTATGGTATATGAAGCATGTCATCTTTCTAAACTCTTAAAACTTCTAAATTCTGAAACACAGCTAGGCACTGTGGCTCACGCCTGTAATCCTAGCTCTCCAGGAGGCTCAGGTGAGTGGACTGCCTGAGCTCAGGAGTTCGAGACCAGCCTAAGCAAGAAAGAGAATATGTCTCTATTAAAAATAGCCAAGCATTGTGGTAGGCACCTGTTGTCCCACATACAGGCTGGGGCAGGAGGACTGCTTTAACCCAGGAATTTGCAGTTGCTGTGAGCTATGACTCCACAGCACTCAAACTCAGGGTAACAGAGTAAGACTCTGTCTCAAAAAATATAAATAAATAAAAATAAACTCTGAAACACAAGGGTCTCCAATAAGGGACTGTGGACCTATAATTCATATACAAACACTAGATTTATGCTATCTGTAAAATAAGGATTTTTTTGTTTGTTTTGTTTTGTTTTTGAGACAGAGTCTCACTGTGTTACCCTTGGTAGAGTGCTGGGGCATCACAGCTCACAGCAACCTCCAACTCTTGGGCTTAAGTGATTCT
>NW_003852408.1:29930022-29931435 GCF_000181295.1 Otolemur garnettii
GTTGTTTGGCGGGTCCGGGCTGGGGATTCGAACCCGCCACCTTAGGTGTACGTGGCTGGCGCCTTAGCCGGTTGAGCTATAGGCGCCGAGCCGCCAATTTTTTTTTAATTAAAAATATAAATGGTAATTTTCACTGACAATGCTAGGTTTTCAAGTGAATGACTACTGTAATCTCAAGAGGGTAGGAATACCCCCCTCCCCCCAAAAAATTGCCTCATCACAGACTCCTGGTCTTTTTCCCCAGGATGAAGTCATCTTTAATAGTAGATTTATCTCATAAAAACAAGAAAGGGAAGTTCTGCTTCCTTCTCAAAATGGTCAGATGCAAGTGGTTGCTGCTCTATTTGAATGAAACCTCCATCCTCCATCTCAGATGTCACGGACCACTGGTCTTCATAACTCATGGGCAGAGACCCCAGCAACTGCTCCAATTCCCTTGGTGAGTTTCCTACAAATGTTACTATGGGAAAATGTTACTGATTCAGGTTGCTGCCTTTTCCATTAAAAGAAAAGAGGTAAAGGAGGTCAAGTAATTTCTAGAAACAGCTAACTAAAGTCAGTACCACCCATGAAGCGTCTCCACTTCCTCCTGTTCACTTTCCTGATTCTTATTGCCCTAAGAGGAAGTTTTCTTATGCAAGATCTACAAAGAAAATTTGCAGCATCTGCTAAAAAAATCTATGTCTCAGCCTGGTTAAAAAAGTGCAGAAAAATTTTCAAGCTTTTCAGAAAGAGCAGAGGAGAAAAGAGAAGGGAAAAAATACATCCCCCTAAGATCTGCAAACGCTGTCTTTTATTCAGCTGGAGCTTTAGGCCATGCTCCAAAGTCCTCCTATCAGTGATGTGAGACATTTGCTTCTATATTCCTAATAAGATCAAAAGATCTAGCACTGGCCAAGCGAGATGGCTCCCGCAGCATAATCCTAGCACTCTCGGAGGCCAAGGCAAGAGAATTGATTGAGGTAGGGAGTTCAAGACCAGCCTGAGCAAGAGCAAAAAACCACCCCCACCCCTAGTCCTGTCTCTATAAAAAATAGAAAAATTAGCCAGGTGTGGTTGATACTCCTGTAATCCCAGTTACATGAGGCAGGTGAATCACTTGAGCCCAGGAATGTGAGGTTGCTATGACCTCGACTAAGGCATGTCACTCCAGCCAAGGCAAAAGAATAAGGCTCTGTCTCAGACAGAAAGGTCTGGCGCTTAGCATATCAGGGCCTAGCACAGATCTAGATTTGCTAGGCCACTGAAAAAGTGATGCAATACTAAAGACTTATTTTTTAATTCTACTAAATTGAGATAATTAGCCCCAAATAACGAAGCATTCATTTCAAATCTTAAAAGGATTACTGACCTCTACACGGATTCCCCTCAAGAATGAGCCACAAAAGAATAACCTCATCTTTTTTTTTTTTT
>NW_003852408.1:29931695-29936590 GCF_000181295.1 Otolemur garnettii
AAAAAAAAAAAAAAAAAAAGACAGTATCTCACTTTGTCACCCTGAGTAGAGTGCCGTGGAGTCCTAGCTCACAGCAACCTTAAACTCTTGGGTTTAAGTGATCCTCCTACCTCAGCCTCCCAAATAGCTGGGACTACAGGCATTAGTCACAATACCTGGCTATATTTTAGAGACAAGGTCTCACTCTTGCTCTGAGCTCATCTGAGCTCATCTCAAACTCCCAAGCTCAGGTGATCCATTTGCCTTGGCCTCCTAGAGTGCTAGGATTATAGGTGTGAGTCACCTCGCCTGGCATAGAATAACTTTATCATTGATCACCATGTGGCTCTGAGACTAGGTTCTACCTCATTGGCTTCATATTTGTTTCACACATAAGTGGCATCCACAGCTCAGTGGACAGGGTGCCAGGAACATGCACCAAGGCTGGTGGATTCGAACCCAGCTCGGGCCTGCTAAAACAAACAAACAAAAAAAATAGCTGGGTATTATAACAGGTGCCTGTAGTCCCAGCTACTTGGGAGGCTGAGGCAAGAGAATCACTAGAGCCCAAGAGTTTGAAGTTGTTGTAAGCTATGACACCACAGCACTCTACTGATAGCAACAAAGTGAGACTCTGTCTCAATAAAAATAAATAAAGAAATAGCCAAACATGGTACTTTGCACATATCTGGCAGGTGTTTAATGAACATTCATTAGACAAAGGAAGAAATACAACTATAACTGGGTTGTGCATCCCCATTGGATAAAAGTGTGATTCTTTTGAAGACAGAAGAAAAGATCGGTAGAATATAGTCTGTTAAACTCAAAAGATAAAAAGGAATGGTTTCAGAAACACAGTGACACTAGGAAAGCTTATTCCTTCATCCCTTTACCCAACAAATATTTACTGAACACCTATTTACCACCCCCTGTTCCAGATGGCAGAGATACAACAAAAGAAACAGATGAACTCCCCTATCTTCATGGAATTTACATTAAAGCAAAGGAGTTAAAAGCATAGGCCTTGGGGTCCAGTTTTCAAATCCAGCCCCCTCAGCCCACTTCACCAGCGGAGGTGTTAATACCAAGGTCATTCACTGCTGCGCTTGCTCACCTTGAAAATGGAGATAATAGGCCGGGCGTGGTGGCTCACGCCTGTTGTCCCAGCGCTGTGGGAGGCCGAGGCGGGTAGATCACCTGTGCTCAGAGGTTCAGACCAGGTGAAGACCTGCCTGAGGCAGAGTGAGCCAGAGCGAGACCCCATCTTTACAACAGCAAGACAGCCGGACTTTGTGATCTCAGCTACAGGGGGGGCAAGAGAACAGTACAGGAGGAAGAAGTAAAGAAAGAAAAGAAAATGGAGATAATAGTACCTGTCTTAACAGTATTACTTATGAGGATTAAATAAGACTCCATGTAAAGCAATTAGCAGAGTACCTGGCTCTTAGTAGATTGTTAATAAATTATGTACTCTAATCATGGCCACACCCAAATTTGTCCCATCATGTTCCTATTTGTTTCTCCCAAAACCCTTATGTCAGTTGGCAGTTATCTTGCCTGCTTGTTTACTATATGACTCTTGCACTCCTCCCAAATGTTCAACATTAACCAGATGGCAAAGTTCACTAGACAGAGGTAACCCCACATAATCACTATAGATGAAGTCCTTTACTGTTTACTAGAGAAAACAGTAGAAATCTTCTTTTACTAGAAAGAAAAGAGGAAATGAAGGGTGCTACATCTAATAATGACCACATTCAACCAGGCAGAATTCCAGGCCTAGAGTCCTCAGTGAGCTATCACCAGGAGGGGAGCAGGAAAATGAAGACCTGGAGGCCTTTGGAGATGGTGAGAGAAGGGAGACCATGTTTTCCCACTTCATAATAATTAAGGCTGGCCTGCTGCTCCATGTGTCGGGAGTGTCAGCTGGACAAGTAACTCTCTTAAAACTTCTCAGCCGATGAGAACTTCCACTCAACAGAGGAAAAGTGTGCTACCTTGTTTCTTACCCATTGCTTAGCCCCCTGAGCCCATGGGGAGTTTATAAGTGGCCTCGAGCCCAGACCAGGCCTTAAGTCCGCAGTTCCCTGGTCTCTCATTCGTCTGAGATCAGGTTCCATGTACCAAGTACAAAAACATAGTGATGTGGTTTATAACTAAAATTAAACAAACATGCCAGGCGTGGTGGCTTCACATCTGTAGTGGTAGTGCTTTGGGAGGTTGAGATGGGAGGACTACTTGGGAGGAATCTGAGACCAGCCTGAGCAACATGATGAGATTTTGTCTCTGCAAAAGAATTTTTTAAAAATTAGGCAGGCATGGTGGTGCATGCCTATAGTTCCATCTACTCAGGAGCTGAAGCAGGAGATTTTCTTGAGCCCAGGAGTTTGAGGTTGCAGTGAGCTATAATCACATCATTGTACTTGAGCCCGGGTAGCAGAGTGAGACCCTGTCTCTAAAAAATAAAAAATTAAAATTAATTTAATTAAATGAACAAAATGAGAATGTAACATTAGCTGGCATTTAGTACATGCTTACGATGTGCCAAGCACATTGTAAGTATGAGCTCACTCTACCCAATTAGCCTATGAGGTAGGTCCTGTTATTAACTCACTTGACCAAACAGAAAATAAGCCTTTATAGAGGCTAGGAAAGTTGCCCCACATCACAATCTAGAACCTGGCAGAATCACAATTCAAACCACACAGTCTTATTCCAGGGCTCAACTCTCCCCATGCTCCTATAATGCAGAAAAATACAAATATGCATCCAGGTCCTGCCTACATGAAGCCCACAGCACAGCAAGGGAACAAGTATAGACCCTGGTTTTAGCCACAAAAATCTTAGTTGTTCAGTTCACATCTCAACACAGCTTTTGAGGATTCATTTAAACAACAGATAGATGTACAACTTGCACAGCTGAGAATGTTCCTGCTGATGAATGAAACAAAACTACTACAACCAAAGATAGAGGACAATTACTTAACTCTCTTAAAACTGGAAGTGACTCATTAAGGAAATATTTTCTCATTCTTACATGGGTACTAATGGCTAAAAATGAAAGGACGTGTATCTGTAGCTGAGAAAACAGCATTCATCACATCTGAACAACAGCAGGACATGAGAAAGCAGAATTCTATCTGAAGTCCTGGGAAATTCAGTTTCATATTTGCTAGCTTGAGACGCTCCTCTCAAAATTCCCCATGATAACATTCCAAGTAAGCCTAAAGGTAGTTCTGACTCATTCTAAGAGAAAGTTAAGAAGCTGCAAAACTGAAAATAGAATGACGGGTCCTCTCAAGGAAGAGGTAAATAATTAAACAGAGTATCACTCCACTGATCTAGGCTCCTCTCATTGTCTTCTGATGGTATCACCAGTGATTCAGTTTGAGTCAGGCATCTGACAACAACTGAACAAAGGAATCAAATTCAGATCTAAATGGTGGTCACACAGAGGTGGACCAGACTTAGGTCAGCACCCAGAGGAAAGGGCAGCAGAACTAAGTGACACATGGCTAGGACAATGGCTGAAGCCTCTCTATATGAACATGCATTTATCACATTTTTACCTTTCCCCAGGAAAGCTTCTGCAGTCTATATAAAGGTGAAATGATAAGGCATCCAAGAGCATCTGAAGCCAGAATGCCTTCCTTATTATAACTGTCCCTCTAGACTCCTCCCCATCAGAACATTTGGAACAAAAAAGCAACTTTCAGAGACAATGCTATATGTTCCCTAGATCCATTTCATTTTCCTCCCAACACATGGCCAGACTAATTCCTCCATGTCCACTACATGCCATAGGACTGAGTTCTGACCCATGGCATTGGTGAAGGGGTGGAAATGATGCATATCACTTTCAGGCCCAGTCCTTAAAATCTCCTATGACACCCTCCCTATACTCTCTCTCCCCTCATCTACCAGCCAAATGCAGAGGACCCTGCAGAAAACTCCAAAACCTCAGAAGATGATGGAGCCACTGAATGACCAAAGGAAACAAAGCTCCCCTGGTCCAATCTACACTAGACTGTAAGATGAGTGAGAAAAAAGACATCCACCATGTTGAACCACAGATTCTTGCGGGGGTTTGTTACAGCAGCTAGTGTTGATCACGCTGATGAATACCACTGCTTGTGCCATGATCACACTGTAGGATACCAGTTAATCTGCAGCTTCCACACCTACCTGCATTATTGCCAATGCAATCAATTATCAGGCAGACTCCTAGGGGCTTGCTCTGCATCCTGTATCTCTCTTCAGGTATGTGCTACAAAGGAAGGTAAGGACTGTTAAAGACTCCAGCTACTGCTCTGTTCCCCTAAGGCCCACCCATACTATCTCTTCTTTTGGATTTCCTTAAGCATCCCTTGGGCAGGTGAGTCACTCAATAGACAACCTGAAGTTTTCCCATCACAGCTGACATTTGCCATTAATATCACGTTTTACCTCTATTAGGGTAATGTGCTTAAGACGAGTTATTTCAGTTTTTATTTAATTTTATGAAAACTGCAACCTCTTTACCCATGTCTAACCTTAGCAGAATAAAGAGAATTTGAAACTGCCAGAAAAGATGGGTCACACATCTCCACAGTAACCTCAGGCTATACAGGTGATATCTTTCCAAATCTGTACAAAAGGAGGCCTTCCATTGCCTCTTCTTACAGAGAAGAGGTATTAGCCTAAGAAAAAGCCAGCATAGGCTCGGCGCCTATAGCTCAACCGGCTAAGGCTCCAGCCACGTACACCTAAGGTGGTGGGTTCAAATCCCCAGCCCGGACCCGTCAAACAACAATGATGGCTGCAACCAAAAGATAGCCGGGTGTTGTGGTGGGCGCCTGTGGTCCCAGCTACTTGGGAGGCGGAGGCAGGAGACTCGCTTGAGCCCAGGAGTTGGAGGTTGCTGTGAGCTGTAATGT
>NW_003852408.1:29937427-29939000 GCF_000181295.1 Otolemur garnettii
AGACAGAGTCTCACTTTGTTGCCCTCGGTAGAGTGCCATAGCATCACAGCTCATAGCAACCTCCAACTCTTGGCCTTAGGTGATTCTCTTGCCTCAGCCTCCTGAGTAGGTGGGACTATAGGCACCCATCATAATGCCTGGCTATTTTTTTTTTTTTAAGAGACGGGGTCTCACTCTTGCTCAGGGGTCTCGAACCTGTGAGGTCAGGGCAATCTACCTGCCTCAGCCTCCCAGAGTGCTGGGATTACAGGCATGAGCCACCACACCCAGCCTGGACAGATATTTTTTAAAAGAGATCAGTGTTCTCCATAAGTACTATACATATAAAGCAATACCAAATCAGATCATTTTATTCTGTACCTGAGGCAAAAAAGCTCTCGATTCCTGAATGGATGTCTTCACTGGTTCCCCTGCGGAATGAGAAAGAAAAATTATTTATAATGCTGAAGGAGACATAAGCCCACCACCATGCCGGCTGAATTTCTTTATAACACAACTATTCCCTTCCTCTGCTTTCTTCAGCGGTCTCCTCTCTCCAGCTATACTTAGACCCAGGGTTCCAACCTGGCACTGAAAAAACCTGACCAATGAGAAAGGACAGTCCCTGTGCTACCTGGCAGCTATGCAGAAAAGCTGTTTAAATAGCAAGTAAAAGAAAGTTCCCTACTATCCCTTTCTAAGTGAGGACCAGGTGGCTGGTGGGTTTTTTAACTCAGTGGGGAGACTCTATTAATAATAACCTTACCACCTAACAATACTGATAGCTTTTTTTATGTGTGTTGAAATTGTTAACACCAAAGGGAATAACCTTTGAAAGGGAAAGCTTATGTGTACTGTGTTTGCTAGTTATAGAACAGATGGCCAGGTTTTTATAGTCCAGTGATGCTGAGAGATCATAAAATAAAATGTCAATGTCAAGGATAGGGGACAGTGAGCCTGGCAACCATAGATGAGTCAATTGTAAATTTTTTTAGGTAAATATGACATGATTAGCCCAGGGAGGTGGAAGAACCACCAGGGTTTTTTTTTGTTGTTGTTGTTGTTATTTTTAGAAACAGAGTCCTACTTTGTCCCGCTCGGTAGAGTGCCGTGACGTCACAGCTCACAGCAACCTCCAGCTCTTGGGCTTAAGTGATTCTCTTGCCTCAGCCTCCCAAGTAGCTGGGACCACAGGCAGAACCACCAGTTTTGAAGCCATAAAATGGCTAGTTCAAGTCCTAGCACTATCTTGAGCAAGTTACTTTCTAGAGTCTCAGAAGTTTATGAATCACTAAACTAAGTACAGTAGTTCCTCCTTATCCATGAGGATATGCTCCAAGACCCCCAGTAGATGCATGAAACCGTGGCTAGTACTAAACCATATACATACAGTATATATAACATGTTCTATATATGCATTCTTACCACATACATATACTATATATGACACATTTTATATATGCATTCTTTTTTTTTTTTAGAGACATAGAGTCTCACTTTGTCACCCTGGGTAGAGTGCTGTGGCGTCACAGCTCACAGCAAACTCCAACTCTTGGGCTTAGGTGATTCTCTTGCCTCAGCCTCCCAAGTAGCT